>NW_028237520.1:0-28773 GCF_017979445.1 Akebia trifoliata
TCATATAGACTAATAGAAAATGATTTTAGAATCCTTGATTTTTTCTTTTTCAAAACTAGTCATAATGGTGATGGAAATGATAGAACGACGCATCTGAAATATTAACAAAAATGAAAAGCATAGCATTAATTTCAAGATTTATTACATGTCATTTAAAAACACTGGTTTCACCAAAATTTTGAAGCGGACAGGTCAAAATTGAAAAGCACAAACATTAATTTCAAATTTTACTCCTTAAAATTGAGGATTTTGTATTTTGGATCTATAAGGCGATACGAAAGGTCAAGGAGGACATGCAATCAATTTCAATAATAGAAGGATGTATCTCAAATATTGGGTTTTTGTTAACATGTGCTCTTAGGATCACATGTTAAAGTGCAATAAATACACTTTTGAAATAGGTAAATTTACCAAAACAAGTACCACATTTTGACTATTTACCAAAATGGTAAACTGTAGCAATTAATTCCAAAAACGGTAATTTATCATTTTTGGAATTAATATTTGTTACCAAAATGGTAAAAATAGTAAAATATAAATTTTTTTTTATACTGAAAATACCCTTTTTTATCGTTCCCATGTTTAATGATCAGTATATTTTTTCCTTGCATCTTTTTTTTTTTTTTTTGCTAAGCAAGCAAGGAAATTATATTAAAATTGTAAAAAGTGTACAATAGGGAGGTCCCTAGCGAATTACAGAGCGAAATTGAGGAAGATCAAGCTTATCACCAAAATAAGCGTTTTTGACAATTAGAGGCAAATCTGAAACTTGTTTGAAGATCAACGAAGAACCGTTGTGAGTTCCAGCAGCAGCAAGGGCGTCTGCGGTTGCATTCGCCTCCCTCCATACATGATTAACTCGTACCTCAAGATTAGCCATGAGCCTCCTTACTTGATGCACCCATTGATCTAGCTTCCAAGAGACTTTTTGATCGATGAGACCTTTAGCTATGTCTATCCTCGGTGCTAGAAACGAAACGGGAATTCCACCTTTGCCTCTCTTTTTCTGTCTTAGACTGTCGTTTTTATGGATTTATAATTAAAAAAAAATTTGCTTTTCTGAATTTATAAATTAAAAAAATGAATCATTAAAAAACTTATTTTTCTGAAATACAAAACCACTGCAATCTACCAAAAATTATTTTGCACCAACAAAAACAATGAAAAACTGGTGCAGCCACCAAGATGTAAGGCACACCCCTGAAATCTGGTGCAGCCAATACATCTTTAATTATTCCTAACTCTGGAAATTTAGTCCAATCTGTAAGTACCATTGTGAGTGGGGACTCGTCATGTCGTCTCCCAACCATCACGAGATCATAAGCATTCTCCATTGATTGAATCTTATTAACTATTCCTGCCCCATCTCTCACCTCTTCCTCTTGGTACCAAACCCGATCATTTTGTAAGGTTTCGAGCCTAAAATTGTTAAACATGTCATCATCAAGCATCCTCAAGTTCATATTATCAGATATTAAGTCCTTGGACAAAAATCGAATCACTGTGAGCCTTATGTTAGGTTGCTCTGTCATTCTTATAGCATATGCCAATGCTTCTTGTTCGTTAGCACCGCCAAAGAAAAGAACGCCAACATCATCCAACAAGGACGTAATTTAACCTGTGGGCGAAGAAGAAACCAAGTTCAAGTTATGGTGGTCGATAAGGATTGCCACAGAACAAGGGGCCTTGGCAATTAGGTTGCTATTGAGGTTCTTGATGGCAGTTGATGTCTCTGTCATGCCTATTGTCAACCACTGCTTGTGGAAAGGATTATTTACAAGGGAAGTTCTCTACTCTAGAGCAAGCAAGCATATGTCGTCGTGCATAGTTTCAAATGGAGCAATGGTCGTGAAGGCATCAATTGAGCTGATACCTCTGCTAGTTTGCTCATAGTTTCTGAAAGCTTTGATGATGTGTTCTGTTGGGCTTTGTGGAGCCTAGTTATATTTTGATCCGGTTGACGACCCGACCCGACCCGAATAATGTTTGCGTGGTATTTTGATGGGATATTTTTTGAGGCTTAGTCCATAGAGTGGAGGCCATTGTGTATCTTGTGCGCAGTATATAGAAGCCGTTTTTGGTGATTAGGGTTTTTTAAGGTTTTGGTTGTCGTCTTTGAGACTTGAGCCGCACTTTGTAATCCTTCTCGAAATTAGTGAAATCTCTACAACTCCGTGGACGTAGGCAAATTGCCGAACCACGTAAATACTATCTTGTGCGTGTGATTGTTTTTTTTTCGATGTGTGTGTTTTTCTCTATTTCTTGTTTCTCACAGGTTGGGAATTTCGGGTTGAATTCCTTACAGTGTTCCGATGAAGTAGGTTTAGTTTTAGCATTCTGTTTGTGAATTATGAATAAAAGGGAATTACGACCGACCATCTCGATGAGGTGGAGGACATAAACATAAATAGGGCTCTGCTTGCTAGGGTTGGAGGCTTCAAGGAGTTTGATGATGGGTAGGACATTGTCTTGGGTGTAGACACAAGGGAGTATGCCAAACTCCCTTTCACGTCCATTGTCTAGGATGGACTGTCTCTTGTATGTCAGGTATCTCCTTGATGGGTCGTAGAGGAATCCCACCAGGGATGACACCACTCCACTTATCACCACTACATTCAATACCATAATCGAGTATAATTCCAAGTCGAAAAACTGCACACACAAAATGGAGAAACTTTTTTAAAAAAAAAATTCTAGTCTATAGTCTAAAACCATACACATTCCTAAGGATTCTCAAGAACATTTTATAAAATGTTACAGATCCATTCCATTGGAAACCTATGTTTTTATTTTGAAATACTTGTATTTCACCCTGCAAAAAGCATAGGAGAATAATAGAACCCAATTCAGTACAAATACTTGTATTTTATAATAATAACTGTGCTATAACATAATAAAATAAAGTGTCAAGAGAATTTAAGTAAACCAAAAAAAATTACTCACAAGTAGAGAAATCCAAAGCTATCAACAACAAGCGCAAGACCATGCCCGCCACAACACCTATTCTATGCACAAGAGGAATTTTCACTATTTGTGATAGATCCAAACATTTGATTTTAGAGTACATAAGCAAATCAACCAATAGTTTTTTCTTGATAAATAGTGAGATGTGGTGTGAGATTAGCATACCGTCAATGCTACCATGCCCGCCACAGCACCTCTTCTAAAGCTTTTGGCAACATATTCACCAAAGAAGTATATTTGATGCAATAATAGTGGATTTACACCATTCTTTATATGTTTCACCTTCATACATTGCAAGTATAATTAGTTTCTATAAAGCAAGCCTAAACTGACCCAATCTCATAATTTGGACAATTAAGGATAGAATAGTTAAGGGGCCATCATAGTGAACCAAAATAATTTCTTTAGGTTCCCCCCCCCCCCCCCCCCCCCCAAGCAATAGTCTGGTTCTGAGTGAAGACAACCATGAAATATGAAACACAATAGAAAACTGAAGCCCACCCAAGTTAAATCCCATCCTAGCACAAAAATGATCACCCTAACAAATTGACTGACCAGCCAGCACACATATATATCCAATAATATTACATAATCCACTCTTTCACAAAACTAAAACCAAAACCAAAAATAGTGAATCTCATCAGGTACAACCATGTCAAGAAAAATTTTAAAAACAAAGAAAACAAAAATAAATAAGATCAATTCTACTATGTCATCAAAATCTTAAAAGACCCAATGCCGAAGATGATAATTACAAAAAAGGTCTAATTAACACGAATAACGTCGTTACCACAGGTTTGGATTCAACAATTATTTGGTGGGTTTCGGTTTGGTCAATTTGGGCATGACAAACATACACATACCTTGCACCACACATATGCACACATCCCTACCCACCTAAACATCTCCAATATTTATAATTCTATAATCTATCAAAAATTGTTTCCGTGGAAGCGAGATAATCAAAGTAGCAAATGTTGCAGAGATATTCAAAATTCACTCATCCATCATGCCAGTGATGCTAGAATCCAAGGCATAGATAGATCAAATGAAGATGATAATGTTATAGGAGTGAAACAACATTATTATACTTGAATAAACTTATTTTGAAGAAAGCAGATCATCAACCACAGTCTCATCCATAAAAAAAAGAATCACAAAAATGAAATGATTTTCAAGTAAAAGAATCATTTGCCATTTCTGTGGTGATTGTTCTAGTTTTCCCTGTGTTGGTCCCTTCTTGTTCAGCTATTTGAATTGCCATTTCCTTTTATTTGTTTTAGAATATGGGAATTCTCAGCTATCTCGTATCCAAAATCCTACTAAAATCATTAACAGCTGTTCTTAACCACCTAAAATCCATAAATTTGTGATAATCACCAACAAACTGAATTCATCAACAACACCTCAAAAATCACTGAAACATAACTAAAAAAATCATCAATATTAACAACTAGAGACTAAATAAAAGCAAAATATTCTGCGTTAACTCCAAACAACATCCAATTAGTAGTCAGATTTGACAAACAAGTTACAAAATTGAATAAGAAGGAAAACCACTAATGATATATTTCATCCACTAAGGAAAACCACTAATGATTATAGTTCAACACAAGGGAATACAAGGGCTACATGGTGTATGGTCCTGAACCCAAACCCAGGATCAAATCTTTGCCAACCCAACAGAATACTAATAATAATATAGATACAAAGATTACTACTACCACTCATCATAAAACTGAACAGCAATCAGACTCATAGCCATAGCAAACAATGTTATTGTAGCATAATATTTAGGTATATTTAACTCATAAGTGTTTCTAATAAAAATAAGGAAAGAAATATATGAAAACAAAGGAAAACATTAATATACACCATAAACTAATTAAACTAGATTTCTAATATCAAATTGTGGGGGTGTTTAACAACATAATAAATTAGCCAATGGAGGAAAAATAACACCAACCCTCTTTTAGAGGTCAATTTTTAAAAGAAGTCAATAAGGGGTTAATTGTGATACTACCTTGAGTATTAGGATGTGTGTTCAACACAACAAATATCCTAAAAATTGTTGTGGTATTTTTACATGAGAGAATAGGAGAAAACAAATGCTTACTTGCATTAGTAGACCACCACCCCGCAAAGTATGTATTTCTGCTTCAATCTTAGATTGGTTAATCCTCAATCTATTGCTTCTTGGTCCTCCCCTTACCAGGTCAATCTAAGGATACCATTCCACAGAGTAAGTGAAGCACTAAAGAGTTTCATGAATTGATAATCTTTAACACTCTTGAAAATGATAAAAACAAACCCTTTATATAGAAACAGTTACTGTGTATTTGCTTCCATCTATGTTCAAAGTAACTCCATGGATTATTACTATTCTAGCCACCCAGTACTTATCGAACTAAGAATCTGAGAATTCATGAATGCCTCCTCCAGACTGCAAACCATAAATGCTCATCATGTTAGTGACTATTACATGCGAGAGTATGATAGAAGATGTAGACACCCCATTTTTGCATCTGCCTAATTCGACAATTCGTCACCTTGTTATCGTGAATTCCTAATGATGATCACAAAGAATTCGAAGGCTTGTGAGTACTGCCCCTAATTCCCTTTATTTTCACTCTTTTCATCTCTCCTACTCGTTCGACTCGACATAGAAATTTACGCACGCTTAGGATCGTCACACGTTACATCCGATTTAGCAAACACGTACGCTTAGGTTCACTACACAGTTTGATAACCTAGAAACCTCGTCACGTTAGGAAAATACGACTTTGAAACATTGAAATAATCATGTTGGGACTAAAAGAAACCTCACGCCAAAATTCGTAAAAATTCGCAAAAATCGACAAAATGACGAAAACACCCCTCATAAATTTTGAACATCCGAAAGACCTTAAAAGTACCTCCATTGCACTCAGAACATGATTTGGAGTCTAATGGGACCCAAACCAACGAAAACAGAGAAATTTAAGAAAAATTATAAAAATGACCGAAATGCCCCTCGACCTCCAAATTCAACTTAGAAATCCCGATCCCTAGGAAAATGTAATAAAAATCAAAATCTAGTTAAAAATCCAATCTATTAAAAAATAAAACTCAAATTAAAAAAATTAAACAATTCAAATTAAAATCAAATGAGAATCAAACTGAAAATTTAATAAAAAGCAAATCTAAGATTAAAAAATTAAATTCAAATTAAAAATCAAAATTCAATGAAAATTAAAAATTAAAAATGACTCAACCGATTAAAATTTCATCGAAATTAAATTAAAAATCAAAAGTCAAAATTAACTAATCAAAATCAAATTAAAAATTGAAAACCAACCAACTAATATATCGAAACCCAACTATATTAACAAATTCCAAATCCAACTCAATCGAGCGATGAAACAAAATCAAAAATCAAATGGCCAATTAACAATTAAAACTCAAATTAAAAATTAAAATCAAATTAAATTTTTAACCAAACTCAAAATAAAAACTAATCAATTAATAAAACTTAAAATTAAAAAATTAATCAATAAACAAAAAATCAAAACAAAAATTAACCAAATCGATAAAATAAAAATTAAACCGACCAACCGTAACTCGACAACTTGAGACTATAGTGCTACGAGTAGCGTGGGAACATTGCTCATCATTCTCGTAAAGGAAAACCAAAGAAAGAAACATGTTTAAAAGAGAGTAAAAATTAGAAACTCCCATCGTCTATAAAAGAACAGAGAGGTCTTCTTCTATAAAAAAAAAAAAAAAAGGCTGGCTGGAACGTCCTTGGGCTGGAGATCTCTTCTCTCCTTCGACTTTCTCTCTTGGTCTATCTCTTGTCTCCTTGGACTCTCCTCTTGGGGCTGCAACTTGCTGAACTCTTCTTCTTCTCCAACGTCCTTGAGGCTGGATCTCTTCTTCTTGAACGGTTTTAAGGTCTTCTTCTCCAACATCAAAAGGCTGGGGTTTTCTTCTTCTTCAACGTCCCAACAGTCCCCTACAACTCGCCTCTCTCTAACGTCCTTGGGGCTGGGGACCTTTTCTTCTTCTTTCACGTTTTCTTCTGGTCTTCTTCAACGTCTCCTCTTCTCTGCAATCTCCTCGCACTCCCTACAATCCCCTCTCTCTCTGTTGGCTGCTATACCAGCACCCCCAGCCATTTATCATGCGTTCTACAACACTTTACCTCCCCTACAACTCACCTCTCTCTCACGTTCAACTTGCTGCAACACTCCTGAACCAGCCCCCATCTTCATTCCCTCTCTTCTTCTCCTCAGCTCCATCTCAGTCTCATCTTATTCTTCTTCCACTTGTTCTTCTCTGTATTGCCTAATCAAAAACAGTCTTTACCTCTTCAACAACATCTCCAACAGCAAAACCACGTCCCTGCAACATTGCTGCAACGCATCTTCCAGTCTTCATCTTCAATTAGCATCTCGGTGGCCATCTCTTTGGGCCATCATCTTCTTTGCATTTTGTACAGCCACTTCTCGACTCAGATTTTTCTAGTTGCGGTCACAGTATCATCGCAATACGTATCAGGGCATCTGTCTCATTGTCCTTGTTTCTCGGCATCGTATGCTCACGAGCCTTTGGATCATATCTGAAGGAATCGGCCCCTATCATCTTTCTGTAGTTTGAGAAATACTTGCAGGTGGAATCTCTTAATTGATTTTAGATCATGGAGAAAATCAGGGCTTTTTCAAACCCTTCCATATTTTATAGAATTCAAAGAATGGTCATGTAATAATTGAGACAATTTTAGCCATAGGATTTGTTTGGCAAATCCAACATAAATTGATGATGATGATCGGACTGTGACCTGGACTGTAGTCTTTGTATGTTTACCATAGGATAATTTTAGATTGTAGCATAGACCGATCATTTTAATCAGGTGGGTTCGGTGCCTAACACCTTCCGAAACAAGTAATCTGACCCCTTACCCATATCTTTGATCCGTGGACCGATCCATATCTGTTTGGAGTTATTTATGGTTCCTAGACTTAAACTAGGTGGCGACTCCTATTTCTCAAAAGTTCCCCATTTATAAATCGGACCCCTATCCACTACTTAGTGAAGAAGGGTCGAGGCAATTTCAGAAGACATCCCATATAGTATCTCAGAAGATATACCTTAACAGAGAAGTATCCCTACACATTTGGCTTACTTTTGAAACTCAATTCCTACAACAAGTCAAATCACTCCAATTAAGTTCACGATAAAAGCAGAAGATAGGAAAATAAATGGGATATTCTTACAAAATATAACAAATCTTACCTGTACTCTCCCGCTAGTAGGCTTGAAACCATCATTTGGGTCTTCACTAGATGGATATGGATATTGAGGTTGACCCATAACATAATTTTGGATCAATGCCGGTTGTAGTCGATCCATGTATAGAAAAACATCATCTTAAGAACTTTCAGCTAACAAGTTATGAACTGACATTTTATCGTTTTTAAATCATATATCAAAAATTGAATATACTCATTTTTGTGTGTGTGTGTGTGTGTGTGTGTGTGTGTGTGTGTGATCGCAGACAAGTTTTTAAATCATATATAAAAAATTGAATATACTCATTTTATTATTTTTCTGCATTTACCAAACTAATTATTTTTAAAGTAAGGACTTACAACATCCAAGAATGCATCAACAAGAGCGATGCTCATTATAACAAGAGTGCTTTCTCGGGTGGCTCCTATCCTGAATTATTTTGATGTTGCTTTAGTTTCATCGGACATGGAAACATCCTTGTGTATTCTTCGATATTGAGCATTTCCTTGGTACCAAGTTCTATATGAAAGTGCCTAAAAACATAATTAAAATACAGAACAGAAACCAAATTAAATCTTGGGTGATTTGGACATGCTCTACATTATTGTTGAATATTTGAGATACTCATGTTTTCAAATAGAGGATTTACCCCTTGATAGTCTACTAATTATAATACTTTGTATCTACTATCCTCTCCAGCTCTTCTAGAAAGCTTTGCTACAGAGGCATACAAATTTGGTTGAAACTTAGTAAATAAATCATGATTCAGTTGTAAATTTAATGAGGAATATGATTTCCATCTTGAACCTAACATATAATTATCATTATCATTATCATCAAATCCTTTCAGGTTCAAGTAATATTATAAAAAACTACTTTTCTACAAAAAAAAAACAATTGAAAATCATAAATTCAAGCTTTTATCATTTGGTGTGAACAAGAAAACCTTGTGAGGTGTTGTTTTTCAAAATTACAAAGTAGCAACCAAAAAAAGGCACAATAAGGAAATTAGGGACAAGAGTTACATTTTCTTCATCCCTTGGTGCGAGCTCCTCCCAAGGAAACTCCAAAGCTTCTTCTACTTTTCCATTACAAATCAATTCTATCAACTTTTGCTGTTGCAGATGGAAAAAAAGTGGGGGATTTGTATCCAATATCTGCATACAGATCCATCAACCTTTAAATCAAACCAAAAAAATAAAAAGAAAGCTATACTATCGAACCTGATTAAAGTTTCGATAACAGATCGAAAACTTAGAACCAAAGTCGATGAAGAGAGAGAGAGAGAGAGAGAGTTCGATCTAAAGAAATAACAAATAAAAAAATCAAAATCATTGAGTTAGATCGAGAACTCAAACCCTAAAACAATTCAAAAGAGGGAAAAAATAAACCAACCTAATGAACAACACTATGGATCCAACTTGAACAGATCGAATCGAGAGAGAGCACGAGTTTGTTTATTTAAGGAGAGATGAACACAAAGGAATATGAGAATCAAACAAGATCAGGGAGAGAGAGAGAGAGAGAGAGAGAGAAATTCGTTTTTCTCTCTGGGGAAGAAAGGGGTAGTTTTAGAGTGGCTACTGGCACACCAACTTTTACTTATTACCATCAGTGATTCCGTAAAAACGACGAGAAACGACAGCCAATAACTGTCGCCATTAACGACAGCCTTTAGTAGTCATTTTTAGCGCAATGGTAGTGTCGCCAAAAACGCAATATGACGTAGTGAATGTATTATATATAGCTAGCGTCAAGCCTCAACGGCACCTATGGTCGAGGTTTGACGATGTGGACATTAACATAAGTTTCTATAACTGAAAAATGTCCAAATCGTCTACCCTCAACAATAGGTATCGTTGAGGCTTGGTGCTAGCTATAACACATTCTAGCTCTAAGGTTCAACACTGGATAATTTGTAAAACCATAAAAATTCCGTGAAATCACATTTTTTTAATACCGTTTTCCATTTATATAACTATGGACTAGATGTCCATCCAGATTATATGAATATATAAACGATTTAAAAAAAAATAAAGGAAATAGAGGAGAAATTGATAATTTTGATGAAAATCTTCAATACATGATAGATCAAACACGAGAGTGCGAAGATCTACAAGGTTCATCATTATTCCTCAAATTTAGAGCCTCTTTGGTGAACTCCAATGACTTTTTGGTAGAGAAAATCTCTCTCTCTCTCTCTCTCTCTGGTATGAAATGTTGGAAGGGAGAAATTACAATTTAGAAGATAACTTTTCAAAGGTTTGTTAAAAAAATTATAGGTGAGGGCATTTATATCTCAAAGCATGAGTTACTGCAGCAAATAACCTTTTTTCAAGTATTATAAAAAAAAAGTGGCCATTTTTTGCCATTTCAATGAACCTATGGAATTTTTATGCTAAAACCCCAAAAATATATCTTGTTCTTGATTTTTGAAGTATATGAGATCTTGAAACAGGTTGAAAGGATTTTCTTAAAATGAGGGCATGCAGGTCATTTATGTCAGCTAACAGAGGAAGACTTAGGTCAAGGAAGCTATCATCTCTAATACGGAGGGCCTTTAAGTCATTTTCTTTTTTTATTTATAATAATAGTTGGAGAATTAGTCAAGAAGTGCATGTAATCATAAAGGTTTAATTGGTCAAATTCATTTGCGATGCTACTATGGTTTACGTTATAGTTGTGAGGGAGGAGACAATATGTAACCGTTGAATTAATAACTATTTATTTGATTTTATCATCTCTTGTAGTTACAAAGAAAAGTAGAATTTCTTTTCCAAAGAGGCCTATCTAAGCTAAGATTTATCGTCTTTTCAATCGATTTATTTATTTGTTTCTGATATCTATGTTGAACTCAAATCACCCTTTTCCGTACAGTGGTAAGGCATGCAATCTCTCTCTCTCTCTGTAAAAATTCTTTTAATTGGCAATTTGATTCCGATTAGTGTAATTCCGACTTATTCACAAAAATTTGAAAAATAAAATTTTATATCATATTTAATATGAAATTTTGTTATATTGTATAATATTATGTTTAATTTATGAAATAGGGCCTGGTTCAGCACCCAACAATTTGTCCAAGATGTTTTGTCCTACATAGGTTAGAAGTTTTGGAATAGGCTGATTTTTAGTGAGGATGATCTCTATAATGAGGAGATCATCATCACCAAAAATCAGTTCATTCCAAAACTTCTAACCCCATCGCTAAATGCTTCCCTTATATTATACCTATAAGTAATAGTATACATTTGTTTTTACTGAATCTTTCCTTGGACATTTTTTTGAATTTTTTTTCCAAATTTTCCCCTTGTTAAATTTCCCACCAACCCAACTTTGTCAGTATATCCTCAAAAGAAATTGAGAATTTTGGTAAATGTACCAATATTTTTCAGTTTTAATTTGGTTACAGTTTGATTATAAAATATTGATTCTTGTGGAGTAAAATCTTTATGAACCAGTCCCGATGATCAAAAGAAAAGCAACTCAAGGGCATCATCTTTATTTCTGATTCTTTGGACACTAGGAGTCTTCTGTGCGACTTATAATTTGATAAAAATGGTGATTCGTAATAGAACCATCACCGGTTTTGAAGGTGATGGATTGGATAGTGTGTCGGCATTGTCGACAACTTCTGAACGTATAATTCGGATTCCCAAGAAAGTGAAGAGACCTTTCCATATCGCGGTTACCGCTGTTGATACTCCTTATAGCAAATGGCAATGTCGAATTATGTACTATTGGTATAAGAGAGTGAAGGAGATGCCTGGGTCAGATGAGATGGGAGGATACACTAGGGTTTTGCATTCTGGAAAGCCTGACAACCTTATGGATGAGATACCAACATTTGTGGTTGATCCTCTCCCCCCCGGTCAAGATATGGTGAGAATTCTTCCATTGCTTACATTACTTGTATATATATATATTCTGTATTTACATTAGGGGTGTAACTTGGTCTGGTTCAAACCGAGAATTGAACCAAGCTAATGACTTTGGTTTGGTTTGGTTCGGTTTTGAACAAGTTGCGTTTCAGTTCCGGGTTAAGAAAATGGAGAACCGATCAATTTGGTTCGATTCTAGGTTCAAGGCTTGTATTGATCTGAACCGAACTCATAATGATTTACTACCTTTTTAATGATTATTTAACACATAAATTAATGACTTTATTTTACAGATAAATGAATAATAATATTTTTATAGATCAATTAATGATTTATTATAAAATTTCATATTCATTATTTATCTATTTTCTATTTTCATTAAAAATATGTTGTTTCCAAACAAAATTATAGGATATTGACAATCCATTAAACTGAACCAAACCAAATTGACCTTATATTGGTTTGGTTCGGTTCGATTCTGGTTCTTATTTAGTGGAATTGATCTATGTCGGTTCGATTCCAATTTTGCAACAAACCGAACCAACCCGAACCAAGTTGCACCCTTAATTTACATGGCTATATATCCCTTCAATTGTATGTGTATCTTGAGGGCATTTCCTTTCGAAAATTTTTCATCATGGGAGATTATATGCTATGTCTTCAATTAGATATGTATCCTAAGTGTATGTTGTCCCTTTGTAATTTTTTCTTGAGTAAATTATACTTTCACTCCCTGTGGTTTGGCATGATTCTATGTTGGCGCACTAACGTCTTGAGAATCACTTACTCCTTAGTAGTGATCTATCTAGCTTACTTTCCGTCGACCAAACAGTTAAAAAATTATTATTATTATTTTTTATTTTTATAAAGAACATTTCACCCTTTCTAAAAAGGTTTTATTTAATTCTTTTTTTTTATATATAAACAAAAGTATAATGGGTTCAAGCTTAAGGGTGTGAATGCTTAGATGGGGACATTTTTTTTCTATAATTTTAAAATTATTATTATTTTTATATAAAAAAGATAAAATGAGAGGGGGCAAAATTGTAAAATGACATCTGAATTTTAACATCTTTGGGGAGTTAAGTGCGCAATTGTTAAAAAGTTAGAGGGTTAATATGGAATTATGCCAAACCACAGGAGTAATTTACCCTTTTTTCTTCTTATAATAAAAAAAATTGTTTATTTAGCCAAAATAAATAAATAAAGCTTTTTGAGTTTGCATATAGTTGAATACGTTTAGAAAATAGTTAAAGGATATACATTTTTATTGTACTGATGTTATAGTTACAATTATATACCATTACACAAAAATTAATTAATTTAAAAATTATATCATTTTAGGTGAAATTACAAAAATACAATTATACTATACTAATCTTTAAAAGTGGGTAGATTTTGGTTTTTGGTTATTAAAATATGCAGAATTTTGTAATATCGGTTACAGTTAAAAAAACAAGATGGGTATAAAGGTAAATTAACAATTAATCCTTACAACTCATATCCCTTTTTGTTAAAAACTTATTTACAAAAATGAATAAGTTAACGATCTTGTAAAATATTTATATGTAATTTTTATTTGCGTGCCCAGCTTGGCACAAGTTGTGGCCTAAGGCGAAATATCTAAAGGAGACATGAATGATATTTAATATGGAAAATTATCAAAATGGTTAAGTAAAATTGAAAATTTATCAAAACATTGTACTGTTCTTTCTAATTCTGAAAACGGTAAATTACCATTTTAGAAATAAAACATCTTACCGAAACAGTAAAAAAAATTCCTATTTTATAAAACAATTCATTCCCTATTTTAATTTCAACAAATTATTATTATTATTTTAAGTTCTGTTTTATAAAACATGAATTTTTTCCCACTTTAACAAAATTATTTTAATTAACAAAATGGTAAATTACCGATATTGGAAATAAAATGAACAGTACCATTTTAATAACTTTTAAATTTTCAGTGCATGTTTTGATAAATCAACCTTTAATATGTTAAATATATAAAATTACAAATTTTTAGTTAGCCTAAGGCTCCCCTTCTAATGTTGTCTACCATTCCCCAATTTTATGGTTCTTTCACTATGGTACCTTCTTCTTAGTTAGTGTTATGATTTGTGGAGCCTAATAGTACTGATCAACAAGGAGGTACTGAAAATCAAGCCGCGTGTTCAACAAATTGGCAATTCTCCAGTAATCATGAAGAAGGTACAGTGTTTCTGTTTAATATATAGTTGGTAAGTTAGTCGGATCACTTGGCCATTTATTCTATAACTCAATTATATATACTAGTTTTTTTTTTTTAATAAGGCAAATATGATGATGGTGCCCGCCTTATCTATCCCGAATAGTTAATTATTTAAATTTCTCAAAAATATTCAAATGCATTATTCTTCTAGGGAGCACAAATGCTGTGAAGTGCACATTTGATCAGTTGTAAGATGGGGTTGCGGGGACCGCTCTCTTTTAATAAAACAATTGCTGTAGAATATAATTACATAAATGATCATCAAGAATAATATTCTTAAGCTTTTGGGGATCGAGGTACTATCCTCCCTTTACAATAAATAAATAAATAAATAACACACTAAAAACCCCAAACATGCCATGTAACCTGTCACCAAGTTCATTTCTCTCTAATATAAATCAAATTTACATACCAGGAATGATCTCTCCAATGGCTGAATTTCTTTTATACTTTTTTCAGCTGGACTGAAGGAGCCATTAATAAGATTGATTGACTATTTGGAATCTAAAGAAAATTGAATTCGTGGAATGCCCTTCTTGGTTGAAAAATGAAGTGCTTCATCGAAAACGACACGAAATTAGTGAATTTGGGTAAAGCCTAATTAGGTTTGAGTCATAATAGTATCAACCTGTGTAACATGATTATTAAATGCGTCAGGTTTGGGTTTTGGGTGTCAACCAGCTTAACCCATTTTGACACGTTTAGTTATTCTATCATTAACGTGTAATTTTAAATGTACAAACAATTATTTAAGAATTTTTTAAATTACTCATTTTTTCTAGAATTTATTAGAACTTTTTCATAATACAAATTTTTTTTTTCCAAATTCTATAAAATATAAATGTTGTTTTAAGATATTTTTAAAGTAATAAATAATTAAGCTTTAGTCTCGGAAAGAAAAAACACTTTTCTTACAAAGTTATTTATTTATATTTATAATTTTGACTATTTTTTTCATTGAAATCTAGAGGTATATAGTGTTTGATTCCTAATATGGGCAAAATGACCGTCAAGAAGATTTAAAATCTTACTTAGTAAAGCTAGTATCTCTCATGTGAAAATGATATACGCTTTGCTTAGCCAATAATGACAATAATAATAATAATATTGAAAAACACTTCTCTTACTAGTAAGGTAAGTGTTCTGACCACATCACCCTATGGCATCCAAAAACATGATCTAATGTCACAGGTTGTAAAGGACAAAATTTTATGAACTTAAAAAAAAAAAAAAATTAATTATTTTTCACCATTGAACATAGTTTACAGTCGTGTGACATTATTTTTAGTAATGATATTTTGTTTTGGTGATGGAAATGGAACTATTTTTCCCAATAAAGATTAGAATTATATTAAATAGATTATATATGAGTTGGATCAGGTAAACCAATTTATAAATGGGTTGGATTTGAATTTAATTTTTTGACACAATTATTAAATGGATTGAGTATGGATTTCGTAAATTTTCATAATAACCTTACTTCAACATGACATGATCTGACCCATTACCACCCCTAATTTATACCACCCACATTCCAGTTTGTCAAATTTAACACCCTTTCATAATCCTCTTAATTATTAAAATTGGAAAGGAAGAAACCACTTTTCAAAGAAAAAATGTTACATTCGGAGAACATGTACCACTTTCAATCTATGAAAATATAGTCTTTTCCCTAGAAGATTGCCAACCAACAAATTCTTCCAACGAGACTCATCTTCAACCATTTCCTTTTGGATCTTTTGATCACAGGGTCATCTCTTCTCCCTGAAAAGGATCTAAGATTCTTTAATCTGAGCTTGTTCCTTCTTTAAACTGATTCTTCCATGCATAACATCTGTGGGGGGAAATTCTTGAGCACGGACACGTGGCTCGATCAGGGGCCAAGATTAATGATTTGAGGTCGTGGCTCGGTTTATTAATCCCGACGAATGCATGTATTCTAAGCTCGGAATTGTGCCATCAGCTCGTAGGCCGGCATGACGGGTCTGACAGATAAGCCTGCAATAGACAGCCAGTTCTAACCACCCACGTCATGTCAGATCAAATCTGACTTTCTCAGAAGCGATAGGGCAGTTGCAACAACTCCTGCAGCTGACATGTCAGAGAGTAGGCTAACTACCCCAGGTCACCTCAAGGGCTGGCACAGAAAACGATCAAGTTGAACGCCTATATAAGGGAGAAAACTACGAGTAAAAAAGGTTCGAATTCTTCTTCTCTAAGCACATTACACTGATCAATCTGGCTAACTTGATCGTCGGAGTGGGCTGTTCTGCAGGTCCCCCCGAGCTTAAAGAGAAGGAAAGTGTAGTGCCATTTCGTGCATCTACAATTTGGCGCCATCTGTGGGAAACTTACAGGGAGAAAAACGACCAATATGGGAAGAGCTAGAGGCGAAAACCGTGGAGAGCCATCAAATCCACTACCAGCAGACTCGCCCCCAAACGCGCCAGATCCGATGCTAGCAATGTACAACTTACTCACAGAAATGAGAGAGGAAATGCGCAGGGGGTTGGAGAAACAAAATGATGAGATAGTGAAAATAAGGAAGGAAAACGAAGAACTCAGGCAAAGGTTAGGCGAGCGTGCGGAGACCGAGGAAGGCCCAGGGGCAGAGCAGAGTAGCGACCATCCTGTTCGAGCGGCAAGAACGGAGGTAGATTGGACTGAAGATTCAGCAGCAGTAAAAACGCAGCAGGGAAGCTCCGAAGTTAAAGAAACCATGACGAGGAAGGAAGTGGAGGAGATGCTCAAAAGGAGGGATGAGGAATTCGCGCGAGGAAAGGATCCCGCGCAAAAGGTACGGAACGCAATTCGGGAACTCAAAGGGACACCATTCTCGCAGGCGATAATGAAGTCAGAACCACCCAGGTCGTTCCACATGCCAAAGTTTGAAACTTATGACGGGACGCGAGATCCCATGGACCATATACTGCACTACAGAAGTCAAATGGTGCTGTACCAAAATGATGATCCGTTGCTCTGCAAGCTGTTTCCGTCAACCTTGAGGCTCGGGGCCATGATGTGGTTTCAGGCCTTACCAGCCGGGTCCATTACGAACTTTTCCGAGCTGGAAGAAGCGTTCGTTGGGCAGTTCGTGCACCTGCGAAGGAAGAAGGTCGGAGAGTTAACACTCTATTTAACCTTCGACAGGAGCCCGGGGAGAGTATTAGGTCGTTCGTAACCCGTTTTCGAACGAGAGCCCTGGACGTAGAGGGCATGGACGAGGCCACAGCATGCGCGGCGTGCATCGCTGCCGTGATCCCGGGAACACGGTTGCATGAGTCCCTGATCAAGTCTGATCCTACTCGTCTAGAAGATTTGTATGCGAAGGTGGAAAAGTACATCTTAGTGGAAGAATCTGTGAAGGGCAGAAGAAGAAGCACTCAGACAGTGGCTAACAGCGAAGGAGGAGTAGACGCTTCAAAGGTACCGATCCACCCCGGAGTGGAAGGAAGTAAGAAAAGGCGGAGAGATTCGAACGAGCAGTCGTGGTGGAAAAGAGGTCGGGTGTATACCCCGCTCAACGAAAAACTATCCGTGATACTGAGGCGCATAAGGGGGGAGCCCGATTTCGTTCAGCCGCCACGGGGGTATAAAGGGAAACCCGGAAAACCATTCTGCGAGTATCATGAGGCTGAGGATCACCCTACTGAGGACTGCTACAGGCTGCGCCATATCATCCAGGATATGATCGATGCTGGGAAGCTCAAAGGTTATGTTTCCACGGGAGGAAGGAGAAGTGGGGAGACTACCGAGAGAGCTGAGCGAAAGCCCGAGCAAAGAAGGCCAGCTAAAGGAGGGCGTCGAGAAACGGAAGAGCGCAGGATAATTCATACCATCACAGGGATATTAGGGGCCGAAGTGCCGTCTAGGCGTGAGATTCGGGAGAAGGTAAAAAAGATCCGACATATGGTCGGGGTTAACAGTGTGGCGTCAGGAGTACGGGTAGTTGGAACGACAAACCACGGAGCAGATCCCCGGGCAATCGTATTCACAGAAAGTGACCTAAGGGGGACGGCGGGGCCCCACCAGGACGCGTTAGTAATCGCGCTTCCAGTGGGAAACGTCGAGCTCCGAAGAATACTCGTGGATTCGGGGAGCGCGGTGGACATTCTCTTCCTAAGCGCGGCTAAGAGAATGGGGGTTTCAGAAAGTTTGGAGCCAACGCCGACCCTCGTCTATGGGTTCAACGGCGCCGCTAGCAGCTCGGTAGGAGAAATCACACTCCCGATCTCAGCAGGGTCTAAAGTGGTAATGACAAGATTTGTGGTAATAGATGGCAGACTCGGCTTATAACGCGATCTTGGGCCGGAGATGGATACACGAAATGAAAGCAGTCCCGTCAACCTATCATCAAGTTATTCGTTTCCCGGGTAAGGAAGGAATAATGGAAATCAGGGGAGATCAGGAGATGGCGCAGAGGTGTTTTCACCTGGCTTTGAAGCAGGACCGAGGTTCTGAGGCCGTCCCACCGAAGAAGAGAAAGGTAACTCCAACTGTTAATGAATCTTCGTAGCAATTACAGAAGCAGCCGCTGCCCGAGCATCGAGTAACAGTTGAGGAAGTCGAAGCCGTGGATCTCGGGGGCGATGGAGGACAGATAGTTAGTGTTGGTACCACGATGTTGCAGGAGGAGAGGGCAGCAATACTCCAACTTCTGAGGGCAAACAAGGATGTATTTGCATGGTCATTGGAGGACATGCCCGGGATAGACCCGTTGGTGGCGTGTCATAGATTAAATGTTGATGAAAGCTTCCGACCTATTAGGCAGAAGCCCCGGAGGCTGTCGCCGCGCCTCAGGCAGGGGGTGAATGAGGAAATCGAAAAGCTTTTAAAGGCCGGGTTTATCAGGGAGGTAGAGTACCCAGAATGGATAGCGAACATAGTAGCAGTGCCGAAGAAGGATGGAAGGGTGAGAGTGTGCATCGACTTCACGAACTTGAATAAGGCATGCCCAAAGGATAGCTTCCCGCTACCAAGGATTGATAGGTTGGTCGATGCCACGGCTGGACATGAAAGAATGTCGTTTATGGACGGATATTCGGGGTATAACCAGATCCCCTTAGCAGTGGAAGACCAGGAACGGACATCATTCATCACCGAGCAAGGGCTGTTCTGTTTTAAAGTTATGCCGTTCGGTCTGAGAAATGCCGGGGCAACCTACCAGAGACTCGTGACAAAAATGTTCGAAGGATTGATCGGGAAGACTGTGGAGGTGTATATCGACGATCTGTTGGTAAAAAGCAAGAGAGCGGGAGACCATCTGGCAGACCTCAAGCAAACATTTGATCGGCTGAGGAGTTTCAAAATGAAGTTGAATCCGAAGAAGTGTGTCTTCGCCGTCTCCTCTGGGAAATTCCTCGGGCACATTATCACCAGGAGAGGTATCGAGGCAAACCCAGACCAGATCCGGGCGTTGGTAGAAATGCCGAGCCCCGCTAACCAAAAGCAGGTGCAGAAGTTGGCAGGGAGAATAGCTGCGCTAAACAGGTTTATCTCC
This sequence comes from Akebia trifoliata, assembly GCF_017979445.1. Lineage (NCBI taxonomy): Eukaryota > Viridiplantae > Streptophyta > Magnoliopsida > Ranunculales > Lardizabalaceae > Akebia > Akebia trifoliata. The sequence continues at coordinate 19,865 of NW_028237520.1, forward strand.
AGGGTGTCCGATCGATGCCGCCCGCTCTTCGCGTTATTGCAGAAGGAGAAGAATTTTGCATGGAGTACGGAGTGCGAGATAGCCTTTAGCGACCTAAAAAGGTATTTGGGGCAGCCACCGATCCTTAGCTCTCCGGAAGATGGAGAGGAGCTGGGGATTTATCTGGCGACCAGTCCATCATCGGTAAGCTCATTCCTCTTTAAAGTTGAAATGGGACGGGAATATCCTATTTATTATGTCAGCAAGACATTGGGCATATCGGAGGTTAAGTACACCAGGACGGAGAAGGTGGGATTGTCGCTCGTTTACTCGGCACACAAGCTCAGGCCCTACTTCCTTTCCCACCGCATACGGGTTGTGACGGACACCCCACTGAAAGAGATGATGCACAGATCCGAAAAGTCAAGGAGGATGGCAAGTGGGCTGTAATCCTCGGAGAGTACGATTTGCAGTTTGAATCCCGGACAGCGATAAAAGGGCAGGTGTTGGCAGATTTCTTTGCGGACTTCCCGGTTGAGGATCCGAACTGGGAAGAGTTGGAGAACGAGGATGAAGGGACGGAAGAAGTAGAGCTGTGGGACAAGCAGGCGGGATGGAGAATTTTTGTCGATGGGTCATCGAACTACTCGGGCTCGGGGGTTGGGATAGTAATCGTAACACCGAGCAACGATAGACTGGAAAAGGTAATTAAACTTGGGTTCGGGGCATCAAATAATGAGGCTGAGTACGAGGCAGTTATCCACGGGCTGAGAATGGCGAGCGAGTTGAAAATCGGCCGGGTAAAGCTATGCACCGACTCCCAACTTATAGCCAACCAATGCAACGGGAAATTTGAAGCAAAGGATGAACGCATGGCGAGATACCTGATCTCAGTCAAACGAGAAATTGAGAAGTTCGACCAAGTGGAAATATGCCAGATTCCCAGGGATGAGAACAGGCATGCAGATTCGTTGGCATACATAGCCTCAATGCTAGGGGAGACGGAGGGACGGTCTTTACCTGTGGAATACCTGCCTAAAGCAAGTATCGAATATGTGGAAAGGGAGTGCTCACAGGTCGATAGAACGTCGGGATGGATAGAAGAATTTACTCAGTATCTGCGTTCAAAGTGCTGCCAGAAGACAGAGGGGAGGCCAGAAAGCTACTTCGGCAGGTCAGCAAGTACACTCTCGTTGGGGAGGAGTTGTATAGAATGTCCTTCGGGGGGCCACTTCTTAAGTGCCTTACTAAGGAAGAGTCCGAGCTCATCATGGCGGAAATCCACGAGGGAATCTGTGGCAATCATTCGGGAGGACGGTCGCTCGCCAATAAGGTTATCACCCAGGGCTACTTCTGGCCAAGGATGCAGGAAGACTGTAAGAGGTATGTGAGGACCTGTGGTCAATGCCAAAAACATGCCCCCATGCATCTGCAGCCAGCCAGTGAACTCCACCCTATGAAATCACCCTGGCCGTTCTCAATATGGGGAATGGACATCGTGGGACCTCTGCCTCGGGGAAAGGGGGGCAAGCTATTCATCCTGGTGGCCACGGACTATTTTACTAAATGGGTGGAAGCTGTTCCCCTTACACGGATCGGAGGAGAGGAAGAAGTTATCAAATTCACGTGGGAGCACATCATAACGCGGTTCGGGATCCCTTATGCACTGATCTCGGACAATGGAACTCAGTTCAAGGGCAACCGTGTGCAATCGTACTTCAAGGAATACGGAATCCGTTCTCTGCAATCATCGCCAAGATATCCACAGGGAAATGGCCAGGCTGAAGCATCAAACAAAACAATCCTCGCAAACTTGAAAAAGAAGCTGGAGGAACACAAGGGAAGGTGGGTAGACGAGCTACATAGTGTCTTATGGGCATACCGGACCACGGCAAGAAGGGCGACAGGTTTCACTCCGTTCGCACTAGCCTATGGAACAGAAGCTGTCATTCCCACCGAGATACAGATTCCTACAACAAGGACGCTGGTGGCCGAGACAGAATTCAACGACGAAATGGTGGCTCGGAATTTGGACTGGTTGGATGAGACGCGGGAAAGGGTCATAGAGAGGTTGGCACGGTACCAACAGGTGTTGAAGAGATCTTATGACCGGAAGGTACGTTGCAGGGAGTTCAAAGTCGGGGGGGATATGGTGTTACGAAAGGTATTTTCTAATACCAAGGAAATTAATAGTGGGAAGCTCGGCTGTAACTGGGAAGGACCGTATATTGTGCGAAAAGTCGGGGAAAATGGCGCTTACTACTTGGAGACTCCGACCGGCGATGAAATTCAATCACCATGGAATGTATTCAATTTAAAGAAATACTATCAATAAAGTCATCTTTGCTCAACAGCCCTGCTATCTAAGGAAAAGCCTCGGCCCCTCCATAGGAGCCGAGCCCAACTGAGGAGTTGGTTTGGAGGAAAGCCTTGGTCCCACCACGGGGACCAAGCCCAACTGGGGAGTTGGTCTAAGGAAAAGCCTCGGCCCCTCCATAGGAGCCGAGCCCAACTGAGGAGTTGGTTTGGAGGAAAGCCTTGGTCCCACCACGGGGACCAAGCCCAACTGGGGAGTTGGTCTAAGGAAAAGCCTCGGCCCCTCCATAGGAGCCGAGCCCAACTGAGGAGTTGGTTTGGAGGAAAGCCTTGGTCCCACCACGGGGGCCAAGCCCAACTGGGGAGTTGGTCTAAGGAAAAGCCTCGGCCCCTCCATAGGAACCGAGCCCAACTGAGGAGTTGGTTTGGAGGAAAAATCTTATGATCGAGCCTAAGGACTTAGGTATACTAAGTTATTTCGTTTGTCTTCTTTTTAAGCAATATACCTTAACATAAAAGAAAAAGGAAAGAAAGAAGAGAAAGCAAAAAGGGAAGCACAAGAGTCAACGAAAAATATATATGTATATATATATGTCGGAATGACACACAGTTACAAAAATGGGCCACCAAAAAGGCGCCAAAAAAAAAAAAAAAAAAAAAAAAACTAAAAAACTATACATCCGTTTCAATCTCAACCACGGCATCATCGGGAGCTTGGTCTTCAACCGGTGCAGCTTGGACTTCGGGAATCGGCTCGGGAGTGGCAATCGGAGCGGCTTCTGGGATCGCCTCTGGCTTTTTTGCTAATGCCTCGGCTTTCTTCAGTTTCGCTTTCAACTTGTTGTAGGCCGTCTCCCAAGCCTCCTCTGAGGAGTCCAGCTGGGCTTGGAGGGAATTTAGTTGATCTTGGAGGGCTCTCTCCTGCTCCGCCTCTTTCGCTTTCACCAGCTCCTCCAGGGAGGAGATCTTCCCCTCCGCCAGGGCCAACTTATCCTTGCTCTGCTCAAGCTCGGATAGTGCGCTATCCAAGCTCGATTGGAGCTTCTCGGAATTGGCCGCAGCCGCATCCTTTTCAGCCTGAAGCTGAAGAATACGACCTTCCGCGGCTCGAAGGGTATCCACGGAAGCGTCGCGAGACTCTACGAGCTTGGCCATGGCGTGCTGAGCCTGATCAGCAAGAAAAAAAAAACGGTGTTAAAAGGACGATGAAAAAGGAAACAAAACACAGTAAACTAGGAGAAAAGGACAAGTATCTTACCACGGCCAAGGCTCGGAAAGCGTCGCGCGAGAACTTTGCCGAGTCAGCTGCAAAACTCCGGCGAACCTTCTCGACGTCGCGAGGAAGCGCGGTCGCATCAAAAATTGCCCGAGCTATCGCCGGGTCAGATAGGGCGGAGTCCTTGTCAGACACCGGCCTCCCCCGGATCATGGGTTGTACCACCCATGGGGAGGGAGGGGGCATATTCCCCCTTTGAGCCGATCCAGCCGAAGATACCTGGGACGGCTCGGCTGGATCATTGGACTCCTCGGGTGCAGGAGGTGTGGTGGTAGCTGGAAAATGGGTGCCGGAGGTCGAGGCCCCCTCCTTAACCTCTTGAGGAGAGGCTGGCGATCTTCCTCTTCTTCCTCCTCCATGGAGGCGCGCCCCCCCCGGCAGCTCCAGTAGGCAGGGTCGGGGGAGCCTCGTTTATTTCCTCCTCGGAGTCTGATCCGAGGACGGGTGGGGGGCGCTTGGATTGAAGCGCCATATCGGAAGGACGGATGGTAGGGGAGGCGTAGAGCGGCTGTTGCGTGGTGGTAGAGATCGATATTGGAGAGAAGATGGGTGATCACCACGGATTCACCAGGGAATTTATCTTTAGTCGAATCTGCGCAAAATAGAACAGCGAAAAATCAGTATACACGGAAAACAGCAGCAAAAAAAAAAAAAAGGAAAAACAACAAGATAGAAAACCAGGGAACACTCACCATAGGGATTGAAGGAGTGGTATAGCAAGGGGGGAAGCTCGTCCCCGGAAGCGCCTTCCCACCGACCGGAGAGTCGGATTGGAAATAAAAACCAATCCTTGTCAGAGTCGGGAAGCTCGATCAAGGACGGCTTCCCTCTCCTCTTAGAAAGATAAAAGAAGCCCGGCCTATTCGGACATTTCTTAAGGACAAACTGTGCCCTAATGTCCGGAAGACCGAGCTGCAGGCCTTCTTCCAGTCTATCATTCATCAGCTCAAAAGCCTGAATTAGACGGAAGAAGTTCCCGCTCAATTGGCCGGGAGCCCTCCTGTAGAAGTTTAGTACCTCTCGAGTAAGCCTACTGAGAGGAACTCGGAGGCCAGCCTTCAGTTGCCCCCAGTGTACCACAGTGGCACCTGAGGAACACTCACGCTGAGTGAGGGTCTCATCCACGTAGGATAGACTCACACCGCTGGGGATGCCGAAAACATCCCGAACGGCGTCCAGCGGAGGGCGAACAGGGGAATGAGTTTTCCCCTTGGCCATTTCCTTTTGAAAGAGGAGAAGGGAGATAGAGGAGAGGGGAGAGGCCTCGATTTCGTTACCTCACTCTTTCGAAGAAACTGGAAAGCGTCCGGTCGCTGGGCGGCAAAGGACTGAATGGCACGGCGAGGGCGCGGCGGAGGCACTGGCGAAAACAGGGGCAGGGGGCACGCGAGGAGACAAATGGGCAGCGTAACAGCAAGGAAGGAAAGCTAGAGTGAGAATGAAGGTAGGGGGTGAGAGGGATATTTATAGGCAAGGAGGCCTCGAGATGCGCGTTTAGGATCAACGGACAGGGTTTTCCCAGGTCAATAATGAGGCATTAAATGCTGAGAAACCCAATACGACCGTTCGACCCTTTACACACAAATCGATGCCACTCCCCGGGCGCCACGTGCACTCTTTGTAATAATTGCGCCGTTTAAACCAACAGACAGGGCGCGAACTGCGATAAGAGCCCAACCGACCGCCGCCCTCGAGGAGTGAGAACGATATCTTAATTCGCCATAAAGATATCATCAATCTTAGCTGAGACCCAATGAGACGCATCCACGTGTTTTTAATATTCCCGAGTACCCGATCATTCTGACCGAGCCCTCGGGAGGGGGTATTGTGGGGGGAAATTCTTGAGCACGGACACGTGGCTCGATCAGGGGCCAAGATTAATGATTTGAGGTCGTGGCTCGGTTTATTAATCCCGACGAATGCATGTATTCTAAGCTCGGAATTGTGCCATCAGCTCGTAGGCCAGCATGACGGGTCTGACAGATAAGCCTGCAATAGACAGCCAGTTCTAACCACCCACGTCATGTCAGATCAAATCTGACTTTCTCAGAAGCGATAGGGCAGTTGCAACAACTCCTGCAGCTGACATGTCAGAGAGTAGGCTAACTACCCCAGGTCACCTCAAGGGCTGGCACAGAAAACGATCAAGTTGAACGCCTATATAAGGGAGAAAACTACGAGTAAAAAAGGTTCGAATTCTTCTTCTCTAAGCACATTACACTGATCAATCTGGCTAACTTGATCGTCGGAGTGGGCTGTTCTGCAGGTCCCCCCGAGCTTAAAGAGAAGGAAAGTGTAGTGCCATTTCGTGCATCTACAACATCCCTGAGGATGAAGCAGCCATGGTGAAGAGTCACCACAGCCACAAAATAAGCGATTTAAGAGAATGACGAATCCGTGGATGATTCATTTTTCTTCCTCCTATAATTTTAAGAAAAGATTTGAATCACCCTCAAGAAATCCCTTTGATAGATTCTTGAAGTAGTAATCGTAGAGCTACTCACCCTTCTACATTTCAAATTTTCATTCACATAATTTTTTAGTCATTGTTATTATCATTATTGTTGAAAAAATTTGAGGAACCTATTCAACATGATTAACGAAAATATGGCAAAAGAAAATAAAGATCACTTGAACATTTAACACCAAGATTTACTTGTTTCTAATTTAAAGCCTACATCCATAGTGTGTGATCAAGTATTCTTCATTATGAGAATCAAAAGAAAAATGTATAACCTCTAAGTTTTAACCCAAAATGAAGTCCCCCTGAAATTTGTGTACACCCCTCACCCTATCTTTCTCAAACTAGAAGAAGAATAGCTCCTCATAGAAAATGACCCATGCCCCTTATTTATTGGTCATATGAAGAGAACTTATCCTATCTGTTATACTAAAATCCTATCTGATGACTTGGATAAAAGAAATAAACAAATAACTATTAATATCCTCATCAGTGTCGCCTATATTATCCTTTTAGGGCTTTTCTAATGTGCAGTTGTTTTGTTGTTTGCATATAAAATGGCATAGTCACGTTTGGCATCACCTAAATTGCCTGTTACAGTCCTTGCTAAAGAAAATTGCACCTACATGGAAGAACTTCTCAATAGAAATGAAAAAAGACCCGGAGTGTGGTGAAGAATTTGCCTGGGAACTAGAAATGTAAGAACTTTTTGCATGAGTCCGTATCTTCTCGTTTAATTTCAGTGAATACTTCTAATCATAACTGTTCTTATAATTCTTTTGATGTTTCCATTATTTTCCTATTGAACTAGGTATGGGTATGGTGTTGCATCGGCGTTGCATGGTGTGAAGCATATTCTTCAGAAAGATTTTATGATACAGATTAGGAATGCTATAACTAAATACTCTCCATACTCCCCTACATATAGAGAAAGATAATTGTAGGTGAATAAAGAAAACGGAAGTGAGAATTCATGATTTCATGTAACCTGATACATTTTCTAAACATTTATATGAATGGATAAAATTATCCTTTTTTATTAAAAAAGTATTTGTCTAAAAATAATATCAATATGTATCGATCTTAATGAAGATTTACATTTTTATCTCAGCAGAAAAAGAGATTTAATTTCAATAAAACTCAACATTTTAAATGAAAGTACATGAGTAAATGTACAATTTTAGGTATGATACATCAATTTTTATACCCATTTTGTTTAACAAGAATGAAGAGCATTTCATTCAAATAATGCAATGCCATACAATAATTTTATCCCTTTATTTTCTTAACAAAAAGGTTGTTCTAAAAATGGATAAATTCTTCTTTTCTGTAAACACTTTGAGAATGTATCTGGTTACATAATATTTAGAAAAGTTTTATCCATATATGTGAAACATCGAAGAGTTTAGGTGGGCATTTTTTTTTTCAATTTTTTATGACGAGTTTAGGTGGACATTGCTATATCTCTAGAAGTTGTGCTAATGAGTTCTTGACATGTTTGATTACAGCCCCCATGGGATGTCAAGGTTGGGAAAAATTTCATCATTCATTACACATATGGATGTAATTTCAATTCAAAGGTAAAGGGTATTTCCCCATCCTAATGCTGAAAACGTTACAAAACCCTGATATTTCAACTATGCTTATGTATTTTCCACCTAACCCATTCAAGAATTTGATTAGTCTACGTGTTGTCCATATGGAGTCTATGTGCTTTGTTCGAAATCTAACAGCATCTCCCAACACTCCCCATATATATGTACATTTTCTGGTGATTCCCGTGCCATACAACTATCGAAAGATAGTTAAGAGGCACGAAAAACAATAAAAAATAGTATATACAATGAGTATTTGGGAGACACTGACAGATTACGAACAAATAACACATAAACAAAATCAATTCTCAAATTATTTGAAAGAACAATTCAAGGATTATGTTTTGACTTGCAAATCATATCTGAGTACGTAAATGACTATGCATAAGATAGATCTAAGGCAACCATAATCCATGAACGGGTTGATTTAATTAATCATTCTAAGGAAACTAGGTAAGTCTATTGTTTTGATGATGTCGATTCCAAAGAACTGACATCATCAAAACATATCTCAAGGAGTATAGAGAATCATCATAAGATGCACAAAAGTAACAAAAATTAAAACCTCTGTCATACATTTAATATATTTTTCCTCGATCGGGATATAATCATCTACCTCTAAACATACACCCTAATCTCTTTTCTATATCTCATATCAATCCACACCTCATTCTATCTATACAAATTATGTGATGATCAATTCATGTATTAATTCATAGATTACAATAAATATTAAAAATAACAATTAAACCCAAAAATTAATGTCTAGCACATGTATATGAAAAGGACAACCTATGTTTTTTTTCACACTCAATTACCAATAAATATCATAATTTGTATTAAGAATTGAGTTGTGGTGAGGTGATTATATATGATACCACAAGCTTATTTTCTAAGCAGCAAGCTTGAAGGAGTGTTCTTGACCTTGGATTATGTAAGGATAGACATGATAGATGAGATAACCATCCAAGGGAAGAACAATATTACATTTCTAAATCCTAACTGAATTGGGAATGTTTAAAAGAATATTTACATTATCAATGTTAAGTTTACGTACCTCTTTATTCACAAATAATAAGCAAGCTGCGATCCTTACAACATGACAAAATGACGGAACTGAAATCAACCTATATATTAAGCAAACAAAAAAAGTAATAGTTGCTTAAATAAGTTTGAATATTGGGTAGAAATGGATTGCTTGGTATTTCAATGATCCCAATTATCGTGCTAAATAGAGGAACTGCAACATTACTAGCTGGGGCTCTAGGAATTCGAGCTCATC
>NW_028237521.1:0-20622 GCF_017979445.1 Akebia trifoliata
AGTATGTTCACCTTACTGACGACATGGTGAAATTAACAACTATCCATGGGGAATGATTTTTTTTTATTTGCTAACTTCGATTGAAAATATCGTGAGGCAAATAAATAGAGATGTTTATAACATTTTCAAATGCATTATAGCCTTATAGGTTTGTTAACTTATTTTTATTAATTTTGTACAAAAAATACTCATCATTTTATGTGATTTTTATTAGTTTCTTTTATTATATATTTTTTTTAGATTTGGGCTTTCGAACATGTGTTGGCACTAATTCTGAAACTTATAAACATCAACTTCCCATGTATGCTAAAATGGCAACCACATAAGTTTCAAAGGGGTTCCATTATGCGAATTTTTTTTTAAAGTACTAAGGTATGTGATTTATTAATTATAATAAAAATTAAATTGATTTTAAGTTAAGTTATATTAAATTGATTAATTTTCAAATTTCATACTTGTAGGCAGTAGTGAGTCTTTGGATTTCAAAAAATAGAAAGTGGGAAGGGGGTTATAGCAGATTTGCTAAATGTACATCATATAGTAGCGTTAAACATTTTAAAAAATAATAATATCTTCTGTATTGTAGTACTGGTATGTTTTTGTGTGATATGATGTTAGGCCCCGAAAGATATTGATGAGCAGGAAGAGGAAGAGGCCGAAGATAGTAGGGCTAAGAAGATGAATTCTTACAGTGATTTGGTGAAGAGAATGAATGAGTATGAGATGACGATTAATAAAATCTTTAATGAAATAAATTTGTTGATAGTGAAAAAGAAGAACATGTGCAATGAGGAAGTCTATCAGACATGCTACTAGACATGTGTCGAGCAAGCCTTCTTATGGAAGTGAATATGTTGGCAAGAAAAAGAAAATGAAAGAGCTACTAGTTGTGGAAACCAAAAAGCAAAAGGTTAGTGATTTGCGACTCGAGAGGAAGAAGAAGAAGCTTAAGTAGGAAAAGAAAAGAAAGCCAAAAAATGAGAAGAAAAGGAATAAGAAAGAGAAGAAGAAAAATGACGGAGAAGATAAGAGAAAGAAAAATAAAGAAGAAGATCAGATGGAAGTGAATGAGGGTGATGAGGGGGAATGGAGAAGGATGAGGGTGATGAGTAGGGAATGTAGAGAATGGTGGAGGGTGATGAGGGTAAAATAAATCAAATTTTACGAGAGAAGTTATTGGAACTGAAGAGAAAATATACAACAAAGTTTGAAATAAAGAAAGAAAAAAAATAACTAGAAAAGAAAATAAGAAGGAAGATATGAAGAAAGTAGAGAAAAAAAAAGAGTGGAGGAAGCAGGGGTTCCCAAAATGACTGGCGATGAACATACAACATGTGAAAATTCTATAAGGGATTTCCTCTACAGTCATGTAGATGCATGATTTTTTATTTTCGATTATCACCTCTACGAGAGTTTAGAGTCGTCACCATTCCTTTTTCTAAAAAGGTGTCAATGGTCACTCGGAATGTATTTGAAAAGAGTGTCGTTTTGGCGTTTAGTGACTCTCATATGGATAAAATACTGATCCACCTAAAATCTAGGCAAACGGTTCGATTAGAGAAAAGGGAATGTGTTAAGTACCCATTTCTCTCCACCAATCGGTGGTAACCTCAAAGTAACTTGGTCATTTTCGGATAAAAATGAAATAAATAAAAAAGTCGACCGATTGACAACTTGTACTTTAAGAATAGATTTACTATCGACTTGGATTATCGGGATCATCTCATTAAAGGAGATGGTCCTTATTTAAATCTAGCATTGGGAACAATCTTTATTTTTCTTTTTCTAAAAAATGTTGGTTAATGGTTGTAGGCCTATTCTCATGGATTGAGAAGGACTCGAATACCAATTGCCTCAAACGAGTTAAAGGGTTTAAAACGGTTATCTTTTAAAGGTGATTACAACCCTTATGCTTTCAACCGAACTAAAGTCCAATATACCAGAGATAGGGAAGGGGAAACACTACATCTTATAGGTATGTTAAAATAAAAAATGAGAGTGGGAAATAGAAAAGGGTGATGAAGAGGGGAGAAAAGGGGAGTGCAATGATGTCCTCAATCCTACCTTGAGATTTAGGTCTTCCCTTTCTTCTGTTGTTCCTTCTTTTCTTCTTCTTGGGTCCTTAGTAAAATTATGAAAATATATTTTTCAAACTGAAGAAATGATAAGAGAATATGGGAGTTGAGTAGAAGAAAGTTGAGAGATTTTCTTTTTTTAAATTTGGTGCCTGGTGCCCCGTTTTAGAAGGTGGGGAGAGGTATTTATACGTATTGAGGGTTGCTTTTAGGAGTAGGATGGGATGAAAATATATAAAGATGGAAAATTACATGAGGCTTGAAGGTAAGGGATGTGAAATTTAGGGTTGAGAAGAGAGTATATGTGGAAGGGGAGGTAAATGGGTAGTTTTTTTTATCCAAATGAGTTGAATCCCCCCCAACCCATTTGGGTTGGGTGTTTAGCGAGGTGAAGTGATGTGATGTTTAGTTAAAAGAATAGGTTGTGTAAGGAATTAGTTGATTAGTTTTTGGAAGGGTGGAGATGATGGTAACATGGGTCCAAAAGGTGTGGAGATGAAGTGTTTGGATGGATTGATTGGGTAGAAGGGGTGTGTTGATGGCTTATGAGGATGAATTTAAGGGAAATGATGAGAAAAGGTTGTGAGTTGTAACGTGGGTAGGTAATTTTGTTATAAAAAAGTGATGGGTTAAGTTTATGACATAGAGTGTGGGTAATGGTATGAATGGTGGTTTTGTTAGAGAAAGGTGATGGGTTATGTTAAGTAGAATGATTTTTTAGAGGTGGGTTGTAGTGAAGACAAATGTCTCACTTGATGATCAAATGTTGATTGGTTGATGTGGATAATGGTTTGTACATTATGGTTATGGATATGGATGTGGGCTTTGATATGTTAGACTTAAGATTTTAGGTTGTTGGAATAGGTTAATATTTATTTTAAGATGAGGATTTGAAGGTAAGTGAGTCTTAGGGTTTGGGATGTATGAAGTTAAGGTTAGGCTAAGTCGAGTGAGGTGAAAAATGAATTTTTTAGGGAATTGAGGGTTGGTGGCCTATAAACGGGCTTAGGGTAATTTCAGATTCGAGAATGGAAGAGGTGAGGGGCTTGTAAAGCCTCATTATGGGTCCCTGAGACTTTTAGGGGTCTTAGGAACCTTCGATTTGATCAAAATGTCAAGTTTCGACGATTTAGACTCGTTGGCGGATTTTTTTTTAAAGTCGATTTTGTTTTATCCTTTCGAGTGAGGACCTGTTCAAATTGGGGTGTCTACAAGTCTAAAACTAAGTTCAATGCTTACCACAAAGGAAGTGAAGGAGATGTACAAGTTTATCAGAAAAATTCCTAAACAACATAAAAAGTACTATTTCATTCAATTTTTTTTTTTTTAGATTTGGTGCTTGGTGCCCCTTTTTAGAAGGTGGGGAGAGGTATTTATAGGTATTGAGGGCTGCTTTTAGGAGTAGGATGGGATGAAAATGTAGAAAGATGAAAATTACATGAGACTTGAAGGTAAGAGATGTGAAATTTAGGGTTGAGAAGAGGGTATTTGTGGAAGGGGAGGTAAATGGGTAATTTTTTTTTATCCAAATGAGTTGAATCCCCCCCAATCCATTTGGGTTGAGTGCTTAATGAGGTGAAGTGATGTGATGTTTAGTTAAAATAATAGGTTGTGTAAGGGATTAGGTGATTAGTTTTTGGGAGGGTGAAGATGATGGTAACATGAGTCCAAAAAGTGTGGAGATGAAGTGTTTAGATGGATTGATTGGGTAGAAGGGGTGTGTGGATGGCTTGTGAGGATGAATTTAAGGGAAATGATGAAAAAAGGGTGTGAGTTGTAACGTGGGTAGGTAATTTTGTTATAAAAAAGTGATAAGTTAAGTTTATGACATAGAGTGTGGGTAGTGGTATAAATGGTGGTTTTGTTAGAGAAAGGTGATGGGTTAGCTTAAGTAGAATGATTTTTTAGAGGTGGGTTGTAGTGAAGACAAATGTCTCATTTGATGATCAAATGTTGATTGGTTAATGTGGATAATGGTTTGTAATTATGATTATGGATATGGATGTGGGCTTTGATATGTTGGACTTAAGATTTTAGGTTGTTGGAATAGGTTAAGGTTTATTTTATGATGATGATTTGAAAGTAAGTGAGTCTTAGGATTTGGGATGTATGAAGTTAAGGTTAGGCTAAGTCGAGTGAGGTGAAAAATGAATTTTTTAGGGAATTGAGGGTTGGTGGCCTATAAACGGGCTTAGGGTAATTTCATATTCGAGAATGGAAGAGGTGAGGGGCTTGTAAAACCTCATTATGGGTCCATGAGACTTTTAGGGGTCTTAGGAACCTTTGATTTGATCAAAATGTCGAGTTTCGACGATTTAGACTCGTTAGCGGATTTTTTAAAAAAGTCGATTTTGTTTTATCCTTTCGAGTGGGGACCCGTTCAAATTGGGGTGTCTACAAGTCTAAAACCAAGTTCAATGTTTACCACAAAGGAAGTGAAGGAGATGTACAAGTTTATCAGAAAAATTCCTAAACAACATAAAAAGTACTATTTCATTCAATTTTTTTTTTTTTTTTTACATACATCTTCGAAATGTTTGAAAAAACCCTTGAAAATGATTTCTTTTTTTTCCTTCTCAAATCCTTTTCATCGGAATGGAATCTCCTAAACTCTTTCGAGATGTTGTAAATCTAATGTTTTTTTTATGAAAGTGGTAAGTTTAAATGCTTACAGAAATGTCAACATTTCAACCGTGAGAAATGGCTAAAGTAGGGTTTGGCAATCGTTTTGAAAATAAGGATTTACTAAATGAATTATTTTCAAAACCTGCAAAAGTCAAGGATTAAATTGAAAGGAAAGTTAGTGTAGGGACTATTATGTAATTTTCCCTATATAATAAGGAGTGATGAACTTCTAATATAAAAAAAAAAAAGAAAACTTTGTTCACAAGTATTACGTTAAAATAAACCTCTACGTGGATATTTTGATCTAAAAAATACAGTTCCAATAGCAAATGGTCTGTTGACTATTACCTTAAAATTGGTCATTTTTGTTATTAAGTTAATAGTTGTGAAATATTTATGTTAAAAGAAAAATATGTTTACGTTGAATCCGAGCCATAAATAAGCCCGGATGCTTGTGGATTTGGACATATGATTTTTATTTTACCCAATCTGACTGAACCGCTAGATAGGGGAAGGTCTGGACCAAGTTTTGGTTAGGTTCCGACTTTTGTGGCTTGAATAGCATCGGACTGTTTAAGGTTCAACCCGAACCATTGACAGTCACACCGAGTCAATGGATCGTGTTCAAATCAAATCAAGGTCGATTTGGTACCACTCCAATAAGGATTGATCCTATAAGTTTCAAAATGAGCTTTAATAGAATCGGGTCTATGTTGGGCCAAACCTAATTTTATATGCTAAATCTAAGTACACTTTATATATTTTTACAAATATATAATATAAATGGTATACTTTCAAACTTCTTATCTAATCGGGTCATGATTGATCTAGATCTTATCAAATAAGATATCAGATCGGATTCTTATTAGAATCCAAAACATCAATCCTTCTAGATTAGGGTTACCCAATTCATTAAAAAGGTCTCAAAGCACAAATCAGTTAGAATCGAACCAATTCACAGTACGATTCCCCGTGGGTTTGTTAAAAGTAGCAATTTCGATGAATTCTATCACTTTAACTTTTTTTAAATCCCCCTCTATGTGTTGATATTATTTGAAAAATCCCCCTAAAATTTTAAATTAATAACGTTCACGTTGACCTTAGTGTTTACTGACTAATGAAAAATGACAAAATACCCTCATGCTCGTAGTATAAATAAATAAAAAAAGCTTGATTTTTTTTCTTCCCAAAATCTGCCATCTTCATTCTTGAATAACGAATCACAAACCTTAACCCGAACTCAAATCAAGAGAACCCACTAATCAGGTAATCATACATCCAGAACCGAAGTTATTGGATCATAATGGATCTGATTTTAGGTAGGAGTGGGCCACCATGATATGCCACTTCGAAAAGAATTCGAAAGTCAGATTTAACCTGACTCCCTTGAGTACAGGATCCAAAGCAGTAGTAGATTCTGTAACTCTATCGAGTATCAAAAGTTAATAGCAAATGAAGAAAAATTAAATTTTGATGTAGAATTTGTGCTAATTTGTAGCAATCTTAAGTACCCATTGGCCAAATTTTCCGAATCATGACGAGGAAAAATATTTGTAAACATGAAGACATTGTTGAACTGATTCAAGTTTTGTTTTAAGCTTTGGTTCTTTCTATAATCGTCACATTTTGATGTTGAGTTTGTGCTAATTTTTAGTAATTTTAGTACCCATTGGCCAAAATTTTCCAATCTATTAATTTTTAGATTTACAAAAGTGTTTATTTTAACTCTGTGGTTCTCTCTGTAATCGCTTTCTTGGATTTTCTTGTTTCTTAGAAGTTCAATTAGCAAAAGATGTTTATTATTTATTACTTTTTCATGAATACTACTTCAATTTATGGAGCTGAATATTGTAAGTCAAATAACAACATGGTCGTAGAGTGATTGTGACCCATATGAAGGTGTTGAGATAGATGAATTGATGAGGGAAACTAAGGCATAGATATTGATTATTAATGCCACTTATTTATTGTCCCATGCAATGTGGACATAAGAAGTTACAATTAACCTTATAATCTGCAAGATTGCCTGCCTCGTTGGTGTGCATGGTACGACTGCTTTAATGCACACTTATCCTCCTAAGATAGTGAAGAGTACCTAAGAGAACGAGTCACTTTTTTTATCAAATTCCCTTACTGGTGATGAAACTTGGCAAAACCTATTGCCTGATTATTAATGGCTATTGTTGATCACATAACTGATGGACATGCATTTTTATAAATATCTAACGTGATAGCTGAAGACCAGTACTTCAATTCGCGTAGTTAATGATATTCTGTGATATTTAGTAGCAGGGATATGTCATGTGGTGCATGCTTTAAAGAGAGATGATGCTGATGTTTTACTTAAAGGAGTGGGAGACAAAAATACCGCTGAGGCTATTAAGCATATTCTTAAGATGGTATTTACATTTCCCTTGTTTCAATGTTTAATTCTATGATACATTTCAAGAACATGGTACTTCTTGCTACTGCAGAATTGACACTATCTGCTCACTGAGATGGATGCGAAATGTGGTAATGTAGGAAAAAAAATTATGAAAGTTTCGGGTCCCTCCCTGATTAGTGCTTGTGCACATCAACTTTGCTCATTCTGTATCTATTTTCAGTTTTTTTAGCAATGTAATCTTAGGAGTCGTCGGGTGAAAAAGCTTCTAATTGTATGTATTCTTACCTTTTGAACTGATTTTCATTCCAACTTCCAAACTTCTGCTAGGCAAGACGAGCATCATCTAGAAGAGAAGTTCTTCACACAGACTTTCTTACCCCACCGATATTGAAGGAGTCAATGCTTGTAATGGAAAAACTAAGTGACGTCAAAGCCGTAGCTCAAGGAGGATATCCTCAGGTCAAACCAACAAATGCTGGTTCATCTTGTGTCAAGCTTTAAATTTTTTATCCACATATATATGATGATTTATTATCCAAATTGCTTAGGCTGAACGTTGCCGGCTTTCAGTTGGACACTCCGAAGATATGAAAAATGCTCCAGATGTAGTTTCAGCACTGAGGTCTATTTACTACCTTTTCACTTTTCTATTGGATTCAGTTGTTGGCTTTTGTAGCATCTAATATGTCAACTAGTTTAACCTTTATTTATATGACTAAATAATTACTCCTTCCAGAATCACAGGAAACTTTGGGTTTCAACCTTGTACTCATGGTGACTTCCTTGGATCAATACTTGGTACAGGGATTGTAAGAGATAAGGTTGGGGATATTATCTTACAGGTATCATCTCCAATTTACCCAGATAAATGCATAGTTTGGAAGCCCATATAAATTGATTGGAGGAAGTTTATGAGATTGTGGAAATTGCGTAGTTTTAAATCCAATAACGTGTGAGTGACACTTAAGATTTTTCTTAGTTATTTTGGGTTTTGATCTTATGATATGATAGATTTGACAAATGTAAAAATTAATATTGCTAGTTTTATAGATCCTTATTATAATATATAAGAGAATAGTAGGACATGTCACACTCGTGTAAGAAACCAAGTCAAGTCTGGTCTTCCTTTTTCATCTTGAACGTAAGATAAGTTGGTTATGTTAATATTTAATATTATTTTAATAAAATAAATATTTATTAGATTCAATAAAAGTAAAAATAATAGGTTTTTTTTTTTTTTTGTTGTAATTTTTGGGTTAAATTGGGTTTTTTTTGTAAGGGTATTCTATATTTTGTATTTTAGAGAAAGTGTGGAATTTAGGATTCTAATAGATTAGTCTCACATCGGAAAAATAGTATACTCTCCTGAGTTTATATGAGATCTCTCAAATAACTAATTTAGTTGTGTTTTAGAGGTTACACTTCATTATAAGTAGCGGCTCATCGTCGTGTTCGGGGTACTCCCGTCGTGCGAAAGGGCGATAGGACGCTTTAGAGGCGTACTTTGCACATACGCATCGTCACGAGGAGCTTGGGGAGCATTTTCTATTTAGTAGATCAAACATCGAGATTTGATCTCAACCATTGGATGATCATTGTGGATGTTGGACTCTATTTGGTAAATCGGACGGGCTAAACCAATATCATGGAAGTTAGTCAAATGGATTTGACAACAAAAATGTCTATTAGACCGTTGGTCAATGGAATTTGACTATGGGTCAAACAACTTGACAGTTAGTCATTGGGGTTTGACCATGCTCTAATGAGTGTTTTTTTGGTTCATGAACAATTACCACTCTTTAGAAATTCAGAAAAAGGGTGTCTTTTACGCCCCTATGATCATTAAATCAAATCTAGAGATATTCAAGCCATCCAATCATGACTGTTAAGACAAACAGTCATGATGACTATTTGAAGAGTTACTTTATTTCTATAAAATGAGATCTGTAGACACAAATCTAAATACACAAAATTTCTAGCCTTTCTCCAAAATACAAAATTGTTAATTCCTTCTTCCTAATTCAACTTTCTGGTATTTATTTGATTGAGTTATCAAGACAATTATCCATGTTTGCAAGACGACGGATTGTGATCAATAGATTGCGCTCGTTGTATCCTGGAAACATCTGGTTGGAAACCCTTTTGCAAATTGAAGTTTAACTTGAATTGGGAGTGAATAACGTTTTAAAGAAAATGATCTCGTGCCTCGAGTTCAACGTCTCTTGTTTTGTTATATTTTACAATTATTGTTAGATTCAAGAACTTTCATTTGAGTTATTTTCCAACAGATTATTATTCAGAGGAAATTCACATAGATTTGGTGGTTGTAATCAACCAATCAGGTTGAATTTGATCTGGGAGAGCTCTTAGTAGGTCCATTATCTTAACCCCTGATTTCGGTGTTACATATGTTGATATTCCATTTATCGATTTTATCGATGTTTATAGTATTCAGGCAATAGATCTAGCTTTGATTAATTTGGCATGGTTTTTATATTTGTCTTCTCTTACCTGCCATTCAGGATAAGAGTTAAGGCGACCTATTGATCCAAGTGATTGGATGATTGATAATGAAACATTGTGGAATGGGGAGAAGTTCAAATCATGAAATTAAAGTATGAAAACCCGAGAGGAGAAATAGCAACAAGTAGCTTATTAATGGCCAATACCATTTATTTCCATAAATTCAGGTGTGATTTGTGGGCAGTTTTTCTTATATTTTGTTGCATTGCAGCTCCTCAATGCTTGCTTTGTAAAAGGAATAAAGTGTTCTTTTAATATGAATAATAGTTGACTAAATTGAGGGACATTTCAAACCTCATCAATGGAAAATGTTTACACATGGAAAATGGATTTTCACGGTACTGTAATTTTCTGGTGTATGATTGTGTATTTTTTCCAAAATTCATTTTTCCACCCAAAGTAAATTTTCATTTTGGGTAGGAAAATGTTCTCTTACCCTACCCCACTTGTGAGTTTCCCACCTACTAACGTTATTTCTCATGATTATCCCCCACCCCCTAAATGGGAAAATTATTTCCTCACCTCTTAATGAAATTCTCTTAGGTAATAAATGCTAGTTTCAACCCACGGGTCAAGGCTCTCCATTAACCTGACCGTTGGAATTATTTTCATATAAAATCTCTTCCCGTAATTCTCCCACCTACTCTTGACAATTCAAATCCGAATCATTCCTCGACAATTTAAATCTGAGGGTCTGATTTAGTACATCTCTCATGCATCAATCTTGATCCATTTTTGCCAAATTCTTGATTCGATCAATGTAATTCTTTTCTTTTCAAGTACTACATGTCTCCAGATGTTAATGAAAAAATAAATTAAAAAAAATATAAATATAAATAAATAATTTAGAAGGGAAAGTATTTTTTTTCTCTCTTAAATTAAAATTTTAATAATTTATTATTTAAAAAATATCTTAAAATATCTTTTATATTTTATAGAATTAAAAAAATAAAATATATTATAAAAAAATTATAAAAAATTCTTATTAAAAAAAAATATAATTTATAAAATTCTTAAATAATTATTGATATATTTAAAATTATATGTTAATGATAAAATAATTAAACGAGTCAAAATGAATTGATGATACTAACCCAAACTCGGGTTGACACTATTATTACTCAAATCTAATTAGATCCAAACTTACTAATTTCATGTGGTGTTAAGATTGCCACTCATAAATTTCCATCAATTTTGTATTTTCTTTGCTCCTCCTATAAAGAAAGGAACCAAAGAATTATTGTATGGAACTGACAAAAGTAACATTTTGACTGAAATGCCCTCCTCTAATACTTTATTTGGACGAAATCCAATAAGATTTTCTTAGAATGGTTATTATTATAAAATGTTATTTATTATTATATTTAAGACTTTAAACTTCTCGAAAATTAGAGTGTAATAAGTAAAAGTTAGGATGACAATAGAACCTCTCCTATTAAATGCCTTATTTATATCGTCTAAGACAACGGGAAAGAGACGCAAGGTCAAGCTGGCCGTCATCTTTGACCAAATACAATACAACCGTTAGATCTATATAAATTTAACGGTAAAGATTGTTTAAAATAACATCTTTTGTAAAATTTGATTTAATTACATCCTCTCCTAAACACCACAGAAATTACATCGCAGGACCCACACGCTTTCTGTCCCTCTGTATCGCACCACATCCACTCTAAAGGTCAGAAGTCATCAAAGCTTTTCTCATCTCATCTTTCCTCTCTCTCCATCTATCCCGTTCCGAAGAAACCTTACTCCACAGAGAACGGCGAAACAGGTACGAATCAAAATCCTCTCTCTTAATATATATATGGGGGGCGTTCAATGGCCAACTTTTTAGCAAACTTTTTGGCAAAACATTTTTCAAAACATGAGTTAGAGGTTTTGGAATGGGCTGATTTTTGGTGAGGATGATCTCTACAGTGAGGAGATCATCATCACCAAAAATCAGCCCATTCCAAAACTTCTAACCCCATCAAAAACAGTTTACAAAAAATGGACGGTTCACGATTTTTCAACTGGTAAACATGGGTTAGAAGTTTTGGAATGGGCTGATTTTTGATGAGGATGATCTACTCACCGTAGAGATCATCCTCACCAAAAATCAGCACATTCCAAAACCTCTAACCCATGTTTTGAAAAATGTTTTGCCAAAAAGTTTGCTAAAAAGTTTGCCCTTGAACGCTACCCTATATATATATATATATACATATATATGGGAAATGTTCAGCAACAAAAATTTTGACAAACATTTTGGCAAAACATTTTTCAAAACATGGGTTAGAGGTTTTGGAATGAGCTGATTTTTGGT
Source organism: Akebia trifoliata (assembly GCF_017979445.1). NCBI lineage: Eukaryota > Viridiplantae > Streptophyta > Magnoliopsida > Ranunculales > Lardizabalaceae > Akebia > Akebia trifoliata. The sequence goes on from NW_028237521.1 coordinate 11,918, forward strand.
GAGGATGATCTCTACGGTGAGGAGATCATCATCACCAAAAATCAGCCCATTCCAAAACTTCTAACCCCATCAAAAATGGTTTACAAAAAATGGATGGTCCACGATTTTTCAACTTGTAAACTGGGGCTAGAAGTTTTGGAATGGGCTGATTTTTGGTGAGGATGATCTCCTCACCGTAGAGATCATCCTCACCAAAAACCAGCCCATTCCAAAACCTCTAACCCATGTTTTGCAAAATGTTTTGCCAAAATGTTTGTTGCTGAACAGGACCCTATATATATATATATATATATATATATATATATATATATATATATATGGGAAATGTTCAGCAACAAACATTTTGGCAAAACATTTTTCAAAATATGGGTTAGAGGTTTTGGAATGGGCTGATTTTTGGTGAAGATGATCTCTACGGTGAGGAGATCATCCTCACCAAAAATCAGCCCATTCCAAAACTTCTAACCCATCAAAAATGGTTTACAAAAAATGGACGGTCCACGATTTTTCAACTTGTAAACATAGGGCTAGAAGTTTTGGAATGGGCTGATTTTTGGTGAGGATGATCTCCTCACCGTAGAGATCATCCTCACCAAAAATCAGCCCATTCCAAAGCCTCTAACCTATGTTTTGAAAAATGTTTTGCCAAAATGTTTGTCAAAATGTTTGTTGCTGAAAGGGACCCTATATATATATATATATATATATATAAGGGAAATGTTCAGCACCCTAAGTTTTACCACACACTTTAACAAACGTTTTTTGTCCTACATGGGTTAGAAGTTTTGGAATGGGCTGATTTTTGGTGAGGATGATCTCTATGATTAGAAGATCATCCTCCCCAAAAATCAGCCCATTCCGAAATGTTTAACCCCATGTTTACACGTTGAAAAATCGTGGACCGTCCATTTTTTGTAAACCATTTTTGATGGGGTTAGAAGTTTTGGAATGAGCTGATTTTTGGTGAGGATGATCTCCTCACCATAGAGATTATCCTCACCAAAAATCAGCCAATTCCAAAACTTCTAACCCATGTAAGACAAAACACGTTTGTTAAAGTGTGTGGTAAAGCTTAGGGTGCTGAACGGGACCCTATATATAAAACATATGAAAAAACTTTCGTTTTTAATAAAATTTTAAAATATGGGTTAGAAATTTTGGATTGAGCTGATTTTTTGTGAGGATGATCTCTATGATGGGAAGATCATCCAAAAAAAAATCAGCCCAATCTGAAACTTCTAACCCCATTAAAAGTGATTTAGAATGTGGACCGTCGATTTTTTACCAATTTTTATCACTAATTTGTAAATCACTTTTGATGGATTTAGAAGTTTCTGATTGAGCTGATTTTTTGTGAGGATGATCTTTTCATCATAGTGACCATCCTTGCAAAAAATCAGCTCAATCCAAAACCTCTAACTCTTATTTTGAAAAACGAAAGTTTTTTCATATGTTTTCTCATATGGCCCTTGAACCGCCCCCATATATATATTATTATATTTAAGATTTTAAACTTGAGGGAAAAGTCTGAATCGGTGCAGGTAACTAAATCCCACAATAGAGAGAAGAGAAGAGAAGAGAAGAGAAGATATAAATTACCAAAATTCTTGTAAGTGGTTATATTTTCTTTCCATTTGTATGATGGTGTTTATCATTTCTTTTAATTTTCTTATTTTAATGGATGCAACAAATAAGACAAGATCAAAATCCAACGGTTGGTAGTTTTTCTTTATATAATTATCATAGGGATTTGAATAAAATCCTAACCGTTGGATTATTTTATTGAAAATAAAAATGAGTTGCCTTATTGATCATGGTCACCTAGTCAATCAATAATAAATATACAGATCAAGTGGCATCTTATCTAAGTGTTTCAAATATTCCTCAGTCTAGGATTGTATAACTTATTTGCAAAAATATATCAAGACGCATTATATAAAAGACCAAGAGATAAAACGTACATTTTGATTTAAATTCTGCTCTGCCACCAATAATTTTCTTTCATGACACATGTGGCCACAACATGAAAAAAGCTCATATTCGATGGCCAAGGACATTGCATTTCATAAAATCTGACAGATTAAGATGTTGAATTTTTCATTGGCAAATATTTTTTTTCGACGGGTCAAAACCGTCAAATTAGTGAAGGAGGGGAGGAATTCGATGGCTCTAAGCCATTGAATGCTGTTGAACCTGGGGAACATAAAAAATTTTGATGGCCCTTGATCGTTGAAATTTGGTTTCTAAGCCTTGGTCCGTCAAATTTCTTGTAGAAATCTCTAGTTTTCACGTAGTAGGCACTAAGTGAAAAAAAGGTAAATTCGATGGCAAGGTCCATCGAAATGACTTGGATTAATCCATGGACCTTGCATTGAATTTACCCTTTCTTCATATAGTGTGCTGGCTTTCCCCTTTTTTTTTTATTGGTAAAAGTAGACTTGAGATCTTCTGCAAGAATACAAACTAACCCCACCGGTACATTTTGCTCTCCAATAATTAATGCTAAATACTCACAAATAGATCTATTCTTGGCAGTATACAGTGTTCTACTCCATCAGTCTACTTCCCGTTTTTGACCTTGTTCAATCGTTTCTTTCACTTTGGTAGCCCCATGGCCCTTTACTTGTACAGACTCTAAAGTTTAAATACTTAAATTAATTAGTTAAAAAAATAATTATTTTATATGGAAACATATCAAAATTGGTTGGCTTGGACAAGTTTTCATAATCTCAGCTGTGATTTTGAAAAATATTGGATGAGTCGTCTCCAAGTTTTCATAATCTTAGATGTAACAATTTCGTGGATGTTTCACAATGACTTTCTTGCTCGGTTTCCTTCAAGACCAAGTGGACCATTCGCATTCTTCTCACAACTCCTAAACCACCATTGTCGTGGTCTCTGTCATATCTTCTCACTAGCCATGCTACAGGCCCTTGTAGACAACTTCTAGTTGGCCCAATCAATCTCTTAATTTCTAGTCCTTTAGTCAAGGCCAAGCTTGTTGACTTAGCCCAAATTGAATCAATTCCTGTGGTTGCACACAAAATGGCTTGTGAACTAACAAACTCCAAACTTGGTCAAGGATTAGCCACAATTGAGTCTTTGCAGTGAACATCTAAGACCCAAAAGAGGCTAGGACTAATCATCAAGCCCATAGTCAAGCCTGTATTAAGACCATTACAAGGCCCAATAGAGGTCATTTGATCATGACAGATCTACTATTCAATGTTGAAGTCACTTTGGTACCAATTATTAATCCGCTCTAACACAATTTTTGAGTCAATGTTGAAGCAAACTCTGGTACCTGTTGTCGAAACTGCTCTGAAACAATTTTTTAGTGCACATGATAGTAATCACAATGTCTCATTCTCTCTAGTATATGCAAATTTCAATAGGAATTCCAATAACCCTTTCACATCGACGTATACCACACAAGTAGTGGCACTTTAAAATCATGTCCCTGTTGGACGCTTTGCAATATTAAGAGTCCCTACTTATAGAATCTCTCACAGCCTTAGACGATTAGTTCGATCAACTTTGATGAGTCAATTTTTTCCAGAGACAAAATGTCTTGCTCTTAATACGATACCACCAAAAGCACCCCTGCCTCTTTGCACAAGAGAGACTCTGAAATCTAGTCTTCATCTTTCTTATATACGATCAAACGAGAATCTCAAATCTTGATTTTGCCACACAGCTGCTTTGAAGTGTTATGGGACATCTATAGTTCTGGTTAGAATCTTAAGTGATTTCCTAGTTCTAGTAACATTTGTTCTATTTTCTAGTTTTATTAGGATTTCTATTTTCATAATTACTTTTGGAGTATTATTTCTTATTAGTTTCTAATTTGTTTTTTAAGTTTCTATTTTTGTCTAAATTCGTTTTTAATCTTTAGGCTATAATTAGAAATAACTTTAAGTGTCCAAATTGAGTTGTATTAAATTTACAAAGTTTGTATTATCTTATAGATAGATTAGAAAGTAATTTAAAATATTTCTAAGTTATTATGATGAAGTTATCTATATAGGGAGCTTAAAAAACAAAATTCAATGAAAAAAAATATATATCAATCAATTCACTTTTCTTTCGTAATTACTTTCTAGCTCTTTGAATAAAACTATTGAGCTAGCTAAGGAAGAAAGTTCTGCTTATTAGACTTTTTTTTTGTAGACTTGGGACTTGTGTGCAAATCCTCTTAGATTTCACTCTTTTGGGCCCTTAAGCACTACTATACATTCATTTATTCACTTGAGAGTTATTTTTTGTTGGTCTGGTCCTTGGGACATATACAAATGGATACATTCTTGGTGGAACTTAAATCATATGCATGAAAATGTGGTGTCTGCTCATTGTGTATACATGAAATGTTCTCAAAGGAACTTATTAATGGACTGATAAAAGAGAATATTACATCATAAAAAGGGTTTATTCTCTTCTACCTTAGTCATGAGAAGCAATAGGTAGACTAGAAATTTAAAGGAAATTGAAATGAAAACTATACAAAAAATTAAATACTCACTAGATGTTTATTATGGACTTATATGGGAGATTACCTCATATGGAGGGATTTATCTTTACCACCCAAGACATTTGAAACAAACGTAAACTAGCTACAACTAAATTGTTAGAAATTAAAATGCTCAAAATAAATGAAAGGGGGTGGTAGAAGTAGGGGATTAGAGAGAATTTATTACATAAACCAGAAATATAAGACTCTTCCCACCTTTGGCTTCTCTTCTTTCTTCTTTCTTCTTCTTTTTGGTATAGGTTTTTAGGATGTATGAGACTGGACTTGGGCAGGGTTTTGGGGCATTAGAAAGCTTCAAGGAGAGAAAATGGCAGAATTTTGAGTCTTAGACTTGTCAATCTCTTAATTGCCTTAGATGAGTTCTCTATTTATAAGCTCTTGGGAAACCTTTAAGGATAAACTTGTCTAATTTTCTTAAGCTCCCAGTATTCCTAAGAAAATTACCCTTGGGGAGACCCTTAATCATTTGGATGACATTTTTGGTGAAGTAATGCATTTTATGTTACACACTAGTGAGTCGACAAGCAAGTCAGATTCTCGTATTATGGTCTAATTTATGCACATCATGCCTAAACCAACACGATATTTGTATGACATCATATACAATTAAGGAATTTTTGTGCACCATTACAGTCCACACACCATAGCATTTCACACACTAGAGTACAAATTTGTTATTAAAAGTTTTTTGTGTTAAGCTGATGAAACACTATGATTTTACCATGTGTATTGAAAAAATACTTAAAATCCAAAATCTCTTAGCCGCTCAAAAAAATTTCTCCCTAAAGTTTCTCTCTACTGACTAATCTAGATTACTTTTTTCATTCCACATGGCATCATGCCATTGGTCAGTCAACTTAGCACTGAAATTTTTTACAATAATTACAAATTAAATTGAAAAAAAAAAAAGAAAATCATTAAAAATGGATTCAGCAATGGGAGGACAACATCCAGTTTTTACTAAATTAAGCACCTGAAAATTATGCAATCAATTAATAACAATGGATTAGAAGCATGGTTTTAAATCTCGGTATTGTCCATGAAATAGATAAATAGACATGTTGACTCACATATGCAAAATCTCGTGAGAAAAACTAGATGACTCGAACGATATTGACAATATGAGCCAAGTCAGTAAAACTTGTTTGTGTCAATTGGGATTTTTTTATATTTTAATTAGAATAGTTAATTAAAAAAAAATTAAGCATGTAGTATATAAATAAAATATGATTTTATTACTAAACATCTTCCAATCTACCTTATTTTCTTTAAAAAATTATAATTATTTTTATATAAATATTTATGAAAAAATAATTGTAAACTGAGTTCGATCTCATTCATGAACGAGATAAGACGTCAATCTAAGTTTTGAAACCTTGGTTTATAATATTTTTTTTTTTTAAACTTTAGTCTTCAGCCTCTAGATTCTAGTTCTTGCAACTTTCAAATCACTATAACAAATTATGTACTTTCGACTTCATTGTTGTCTCGTTTTGCATCGAATTGACACATTTGAAACTAGATGACTTGACTAAGATAACATGAAATGATGATATTTGATTTATTCTTTATGATGATTACATGAACCTAATAGGATTTAAATAGAAAATTATAGCAAATTAGATAACCACAATCAATTTAAATCTCTAATTAATCTACTATATCTAAACTTCATAGATATGATTCGGTGAATTGTTGTACACCTTATTACAATGCTTCACATCTAATACTAACATTCCCCCTCAAACTAATGGTGATCAAGGATCAACTTTAGTTTGTTAAAAAATCAATAACTTCTAAGAGAAGGATTGTTGAAGAGGTGCCTTCAATCCTAATACGAGTTGAAGAAACGATGTTGATGTTGTTAAAATCCATGAAATTTGCTTAACTTGTTGTGATTGTTTGCCCGGAAAAAAAAATTATGTATCTAAATCAGAATGCTCATGAGAGGAGGAGCTAACCGCTCAGCTCAAATGGGCCATGATCGATTTTAGCCAGATCGAAACCTGGCGGATTTTAATCAAAAAAGTGGTCTCTAACAAGTTAGAAAAATGAGTTCAATATCGGCTCCATGGGTTCAATCATTGGCAATAACCTCTATTGAGTCTTAAACATGAAAATGGGTCTCTATGGACCATAATGAGTCTGATCATAAATTATTGAAAGGCTCATGTGGATCTAGGGAGCTTTAGGCAATATCAAACTCATAAGCATTTTTACTTACCAAAAAAAAAAAAAAAAAAACAAACTCATAAGCATTTTTATTTAACAAAATGAATCTTGGATTTAATCACCAGAAAAATGGGCCTCGCTTGTTTGGATTGTGTTTGGGCTCAAACTTGGATATTGCCATGGTTGTGGATTGAATTGATGTATAAGTTGGGCTTTGGAGTTGTTGTATTCCATATATGAGATGCACCAAATTAGTCTTGCTTATATACCCATTACGATATCTTGTTAGACCCTGAATTTTGAATCCAATGACTCGATTCAATATTTTCGTCCAATTTATTGTTTAAATTTACGCACGCAAGTATACGTATCAAAACATGTAATAAAGTGATAAGAAAGTATCGTTCCCACGGAGACTAAATACCAATCTATTGCTAATTATCAATTTATCTCACTCTAATTTTATCCAAACAAAAGTAAAAATAGGAATTAAAACTAAACAAGAAAACTAACGGAGAAAATAAACTTGCAGATTTAAAATCAATGAGTGATAAAATCTAAGTTTATAATTTTCCCCAAATAATCCACTTGATTTAATTCTCCTTCCCTCTATGATAAATTAATCCACTATAATTGGCATCCAAGAACACTAAATTCTCTACAAGCCTCTTCCGATGGTCATATAAAAATACCCTTCTAGACTAATTCCCTATATGCCTATGAGAATCAAATCAAGAAGAATTCATTAAGAATAAGTTCTCATAAGGAATGCACATGCAACCTTAGTATATTCCTATCTCAAGTTAGCATATGTTAATCTATCTAGGTCATTAAGACAAAATAACTTTACCGATATTATTAAGGTTCACCAAATCAATTCAATCAATGATCAGTTAATCAAATCGCATTAAACATTGGATAGAATAAACAATCACATGTGGGATCATAGAAAAAAAAAGAAAATTAATCAAATATCATGAATGAGTTCCATTATAACCCTAGAATAGAAATTAGTTATTCATTGAAAAGAAAATAAAATTACAAAAGTATTCAACCATTCTTAGAGATTACAAATATCAAGAGAAGAGATAAGGTTCAGAAAGATAAAACTCAAAAGTCGAATCTCCAACTCTTGTCCTCCTTCTCGATCTTGTGCCTCCAAGAAAAACTCAAAAACTTCTCTCCCCAGAATAAGGCTTAATCGTTTCTATTTATAGGTATGGAGTCATTAGGGTTTAAGAGTCCCAAAATCCGTCTCTAATTCGATCCTCAAAAATTAACGTGTAAAGTTGGAAACGTAAGCAGGCCATAGCCTCAAAACATGTCATGACGCGGCTTGTATTTTCATATTTTTGTTGTGCAATTCTTGAATTCCCACTGCGACTTCGTTTTCTATCAAACTGCGGCTTGAAGATTTTTTAGCTTGTATGCTTAGCTTCCTTCTTCTGAGAGTGAACAAATTTGAGTCCAGAATTTCTCTTAAACGTATGCAAACATCCCAATGTTTCATATTGTTCATAATCTGTAAAATAAGCATAAAAATCAAATAAAAACATATAAACACATAAAAAGTATAAAACTAACTAAACTTAACTAAAAACAACTAAAAGACTCTAAAATTAACAAAATATTATATCTAAAAGTGGTTAATTCGCAGGTATAAAACCTACTCATCAAATACCCCCAAAATTAACATTTTGCTAGTCCTCGAGCAAAACAAAAAACAAAGAAAAACCTAACTACGGGAAAGAAATCTAAAACACAAATAAAACAAAAATGATGATACTAACTTGATTCTCCACACTTGCCTCAAAGACTACGTAAATTTCATAATTCTCAAGAAAAACTTTAGAAATTGAAATAGTCTAGATTTTCAACCCAAATGTCATTCAACCTCACCTTGAACCATCCACCTATGTGTAAACAACCCCTTATCACTTAATCAGTTTTCAACTCAAATCAGTTTATGCAATCAAGAGTAAACACAAGTGATCTCTAGATATTG
>NW_028237522.1:0-19411 GCF_017979445.1 Akebia trifoliata
GTGTGTTTTACCTTTGTTGTTCTTCGGTGTATTGCTAAGTTCATAATCATGCACTTTTACTTAACTTCTCCCGGTAATGTATGCATGGGCATATATTTTGTTTTTGTACCTCATCTTGCACAATTTGAAACATATGTCGTGATTGAAAGTACCCTGTTACTAAATGAGGGTCTCTGAGTACCAAGTATAAGGACAGGCTGGAAGGATCTTATAAAATATAAATTAATTGTTTTCTCATTCTTGTGACCTAGTTATTTGTGAATCTTTTGTATATTTGTTTCTGTAACAATTTTAGGTAATTGTGTTTGTATCTAAACCTTGTTTCTAAATAATTTTAAGTTGATATACGTATTATGTGTTTGTTTGAATGTTAATATGTATGGGATGTTATGTGGGTGTTGGATTATGTATGGAATGTTATGTGGATGTTAGATTGTGTATTATGCAGGTATTTTCTTTATCAGAAAAATTCCATATGTCCATTTTTAAGAGGAGATATTGTTGATATTTTGATAGAATTAAAAAAATGGACATATGGAATTTTTCTGATAAAGAAAATACCTGCATAATACACAATCTAACATCCACATAACATCCCATACATAATCTAACACCCACATAACATCCCATACATATTAACATTCAAACAAACACATAATACGTATATCAACTTAAAATTAAAATTTATAAATTTATTTAAATTGAAAATAATTATTTTTATAATTTTTTAATATAAATTATATATATATATATATATGGGTCCCGTTAAATGGCTAATTTTTTGGCAAAACATGAGTTAGAAGTTTTGGAATGGGCTGATTTTTGATGAGGATGATCTCTACGGTGAGGAGATCATCATCACCAAAAATCAGCCCATTCCAAAACTTCTAACCTCATCAAAAATAGTTTACAAAAAATGGACGGGTTAGAAATTTATATATAGGGTCAGGTTCAAGGGACATATGAGAAAACATATGTAAAAACAATGTAACATTTATAAATTTTCAAAATATGGGTTAGAAATTTCGGATTGAGTTGATTTTTTGTGAGGATGATCTCTATGATGGGAAGATCATCCGAAAAAAAAATCAGTCTAATCTAAAACTTCTAACCCCATTAAAAGTGATTTAGAATGTGGATCGTCGATTTTTTGCTAATTTTTGTCAATAATTTGTAACTCATTTTTGATGGATTTAGAAGTTTCTGATTGAGCTGATTTTTTGTGAGGATGATCTTCTCATCATAGTGACCATCATCGCAAAAATTCAGCTCAATCCAAAACCTCAAACCCATATTTTGAAAAACCATTGTTTTTTCATATGTTTTTACATATGGCCCTTGAACCGCCCCCATATATATATATATATGGGTCAGGTTCAAACGACAACCATTTCAACACACATATAGACAATATGTTTTGTCTTATATGGGCAAAAATATTTGGAATGAGTTGATTTTTTGTGAGGATGATCTCTATGGTGAGGAGATCATCCTTGCCAAAAATCAGCTCATTATGAAACTTCTAGACCGTCCAATTTTTGTTGAAAAATTATAGATCGTCCAATTTTTGTAAATCAATTTTGATGGGGTTACAAGTTTTGGAATGGGATGATTTTTTTCCAGGATGATCCCCTCATCACAGAGATCATCCTCACAAAAAATCAGCCCATTCCAAATATTTTTGCCCATATAAGACAAACACGTTGTCTATATGTGTGTCGCATGAACCCGACTCTATATATATATATATATATAATATCATTATATATATCTATTAAGGTATTCTGATAATTTTTTGTGTTTTCTGGGTGCATTATCAACATTAAGGGTATTCTGATCATTTTACCAAAATCCAACAATAAAAAACTGTCAAATGAACATCAATTTCTGGCTTATGTCATTCTGTAACGAACAAACTTTTGTTGGATGTGACTTTTCAGACTCTGAGCTTCTGCTTCTTCTAGAAGCTAGTTTCTGGAGCTGGAGCTGGCTTATGTAAACAACAGACCCTCTCTCTCTCTCTCTCACTCAAAGTAAAATCCCACTTTACAAGTTTGTTTTTTATAAAGTAAAACCCCATAATCGCCATTTTTTCCGGTCGGCCATCATCTTCAATTTGTTTTTTACAGATTGAAGATGATGGTATAGATCGAATCTAATTTTTGGACGGTATTTATCGAATCAGATATTATCAGATATTTGATATATTTTTCAAATTCGAATCTTGGTTAGTGATATCCGATTGAATTTGAATTCAAATTCAGATATCACTATTGTTTTTTTGGATTTGAATTCGGATATAGCACTATCTGATCAGATACCTATCTATTGACAACCCTATTCCCATCCCTTGGGCAGATCTCAACAACAAATTCCACTTTCAACCCCAATTTACCAAAGAACTGGCACACAATTCGAGTGGCGTCAGCAAACGTTGGTGTGACAATAGAAGTTCTCTTTCTTTTTAATTGATGAAGTTACCTTATCATGCTTGGAGGAAGCCCTCCAACTGGGCGATATAATTTGGATTGAAGTTACCTTAGAAATAGTACCAATTTTACCCCTGATTAAACAAATCATTGCATTCTTCTCCTCCAACGAACCAGTGTGCAGCTAACTTTCCGCTTCATCTCTTCAAGCCATTGCTGTTTTCAACTGTTGAAGCTCCGATCGAGGCCTAGAACGAAGGACAATTTCGGATTGAGAATCAATTTGAGGTTAGGATATTTGTTTTTTTTTTTTTTTTGTTGCTATAGCACTGTGAAGATCTTTGTCATTTATAGGATTCGTTGCTTACTTGAAAAAACCCTTCAACGTATGAATACAGGACTGCATTTTTCATGATCTTTTGACATCCTCCCTATGTAGAGGAAAAAAAAACCTCTTTTGTTTTAATTGTTCTTTATTTTGTTTTATTTTTCGCCGGGGGGGGGGGGGGGGGGGGGGGGGGAGTTTTAAACAGATATGCATTTTTCTTTCTTCACAATTTTTTGACACCCTCAATAGGAGAGTTGAATCTGTAAATGGAAGAGAAGAGAAAAACACCATATTTTTCTTTATTGTTTTATTGGTTTTGTATTTGTTGGGTAAAAAACATTTCTTTTGTGTGTTTGTTAGGTGGGAGTGGGGGGGTGTTGTGCTAACAGAGATGCATTTTTCATTTTGAGACCCTCCCTATGTTCCTTGAATCAGTAAGGGTATGTTTGGTAACACTTCTAAGTCTGAAGTCTGTTTTCTAAAATCTGGAATCTGAAATTTTATTCTGGAAAAAGTAATTTGTTTATCATTTTTTAAAACTTCTGGTTACAAACAATATTTTAAACATAATGATCATTTTGACAATGTTACCCTTTTGTAATTCTAATAAATTGTAGAACAAAAATTGAATGGTTAAACTTAAGATGATGAACAAGTTTGCCATGTGGAATTCGTCCATGTCGTATATTGCAAATCTTAAATTTAACAACTTTTGGCAAGTTAGCATAGATTCACATCCTAGTAAACGTAAGCATAGATGATTAATGGTGGGTATGGAAATCTAGATTTTTGTATGAAAAAATTTCATTGAAGCAACAGATAAAGGAGGTTGAAATGAACAACCGGAAACAAATAAGGATTCAAACGCTAAAAAATACCCTAATTACTAAGCACTTGAAATGCTGCAACCACCTTTCTCAGAAGTCATCAAAAAATAATTTCTTAACTCCTTGAAAAATTTCATAAAAAAAAAAGAAATTCCATAAGATCCTAATTATCCTACCAAACCACTTGCTTGCCTATGGTCAAAAATATAGACGACATTCAAAAATAGTTTTTTATATGCAAGTATTATCCAATTGGATTGAGATGTAAACTACTTAATCACCTCTCCATCATCCATGGAATAGATAATTCTGAGCTATTTCTAAACTAGACACTAGTTTGGCCTTGCACCAACTAACGTTCCCAACCTCCATCAAAACTTGGGAAGAAAAAGATCTAATGTTAAAGTCCAATTGGCAATCACTAACTTGACATTGTATCCTATGGTTTTAAAAATCGTCCAAGACCAAGATGACTATCCTAACAATCTCAATCGTTTTTTCTTGAAGCACCCAAATCAGGAAAACCTAAAGCCCATACAATCAAAAAATCCTAGAGATCGCATATGATCAAAGAGATATCCATTAATAGATGAAAATGGTAGATCAAAGATAGAGAGAGATCTTACTGTATTAATTCCAGAGTGAAAAATATAGGATTTTCGAACACAAAATCAGAGAAAGGAGAGAGACCTTGACAACACAATTATAGAGGAAGGAGAGGTAGAAGAGAAAAGAAAGGTAGAAAAGTTAAAAATAAAGGTTTTAGCATTTGTATAAAGAAGGGACAAGTGATAGAAATCAGGGTTTTGAGGTATTTTAGGAATAAAAAAAATTAGAATTCAGAAGTTTCATCCAACGTCCCCCCATCGCTGAACCAAAACTTCTGAATTTTGGTTCTTAATTCTGAAATCTAAAACAAAACAAACAGCAATAAAGCTTCTGAAGTATGAATTTTAAAGGTAGACCACCTCCATTTAGACTTTAGAAGTGTTACCAAACACACTAAATTGAAAATATGAGGAAAAAGTCTTTTTTTTAAATTGTTTGCATTATTGGTATTGTAGCATTTTTCAGTTCTTCAGTGAAAATTCTTCACTTGATAGCATGCTTGTTTTCAGATGTTTCCTTTTACATTTGTTTTGAATGTTAGATCGATGTTAAGGGTATGTCATATTATTTTTTCCTACTTGATAGCTAGGGATAAATTGGGGATTGTTTTAAAGTGTTTTGCACTTTCAAAGAGGTCAAGGAACACTTAATTCACGATCAGAAGAAAATGTTCATCTGTCAAAAAGAATAATTAAAATAAGAATAGTCTTACGTCATTTTCTTCACTCCTTGATGTTTATGTAAATGTTAGCATCAAATGCAATAAGAAACATTAACAATTTTTTCTTGTGAATGCTTTAACTTTCTAACCATCAAAGGGTTGGTGAGATGGCCAAGACGCTACCTTAGGAAGCCGAGGTCTTGAGTTCAAAGCCTCTTTTTCTCCCTCATTGTCGTGTTATTCTGTGGGTTTTCCAATGGACCTAATTACTACTAATAGAGAATCAAATTTTACTTAAATTTGCAGCTGTGGTTTATACACTTTTATCTCTCTTTATCCGCTGATGTTTGATTTTATTTTCTTTTGTGGAATAGAAATTGAATTTGCTTTATCAATTATTATTATTTTTTTAATGGAAACTATATGCAGTGTGGCATGGCTACGGATGAGTTGACCTTTGGATTGGCGAGAAGTTCCGTGGATGCTCCTAGATCTTCTTATGGTGCAGTTGTACTTGGGGGAACTTTTGATCGATTACATGATGGTCACCGTTTCCTTTTGAAGGTTTCTTTCAAATTTTTCTGTTTTAATTTGCATTTTCTTTTGTGCGGCATATGCCTTTTTTCTGTAGTATTTTCTTATTCTTGGGTATATGAAAATATCACTCTTGTCACTTCTTCTTTCCTTTGAGAACTTGAATGTCATATTCAGATGATGTAAATTGAGATTCATTGGTTTCCATTTTTTTTCCTTTGATATATAATATGTTATTTCTTCTGTTTGGTGTTTGTTCAAATGATTTTCAGGCATCAGCAGAGTTTGCTAGGGAACGGGTAGTTGTTGGGGTGTGTACAGGACCAATGCTGGTTAAGAAAGAGGTGAGGTTCCTTCTTTGGGATTATACTTTTTGTTCCTCTTTTTTATGTTCAGTACAAATCCTGGATGGCTAGTTCAAATATATGGTTTGGATTTCCTGTAGCTAGCACACCTGATTGAACCCATTGAGACGAGGATGAAGGCTGTCAAGGACTACATTAAGGCATAGTTCCTTTCTTCCTGCATTTTCACACAAATATATATCTCTATCTATCTATCTACCTATATATATATGGGTCAGGTTCAAGGGCCATATGAGAAAACATATGTAAAAACTTTCGTTTTTAATAAAAATTTAAAATATGGGTTAGAAATTTTGGATTGAGCTGATTTTTTGTGAGGATGATCTCTATGATGGGAAGATCATCCAAAAAAAAAAAAAAAATCAGCCCAATCTGAAACTTCTAACCCCATTAAAAGTGATTTAGAATGTGGATCGTCGATTTTTTACCAATTTTTATCACTAATTTGTAAATCACTTTTGATGGATTTAGAAGTTTCTGATTGAGCTGATTTTTTGTGAGGATGATCTTTTCATCATAGTGACCATCCTTGCAAAAAATCAGCTCAATCCAAAACCTCTAACTCTTATTTTGAAAAACGAAAGTTTTTTCATATGTCTTCTCTTATGGCCCTTGAACCGCCCCCTATATATATATATATAGGTCCCTTTCAGCAACAAACATTTTGGCAAAATTTCTAACCCCATCAAAAATGGTTTACAAAAAATGGACGGTCCACGATTTTTCAACTTGTAAACTGGGGTTAGAAGTTTTGGAATGGGCTGATTTTTGGTGATGATGATCTCCTCACCGTAGAGATCATCCTCACCAAAAATCAGCCCATTCCAAAACCTCTAACCCATATTTTGAAAAATGTTTGTCAAAATGTTTGTTGCTGAACATTTCCCTATATATATATATATATATATATATATATATAGAGAGAGAGAGAGAGAGAGAGAGAGAGAGAGAGAGAGATATTTGGTTATACTGTGAGAAACTGAAAACATATCTATATTTTTGGTTATATTGTTTGAAACAAAAAACATTAGAAAATTCTTTTTGAGCTGTACTTGAGTAATCATTTCAATTATTGTGAGGATTGTTTGAATTAATAAATGACAATATGCATATTGACCGGGTCAATAGTGTGATAGCATTCAAGTGTTCCTTTACTAATTTTTATAGGTAAATTTGTGCGCAGAAGTGTGTGTCCCTTTTCCAAATCTTGCATAAATTTGTGCATTTATGTATTAGAAAACTTTGCATAAATTTTATTTTTTATATTTTATAGTGTTTAGATGCGTCTTGTGGGATCAGACTTCTCGGGCTTGTCTTGTTTGGATATTCCCTGGCATCTGGGTCTTGTTTCCAGATGATTCAAGACCTAGTATTGAATTGAAACCTTGGGCCTGGATGCTTGTTATTCTTTTAGATAAAAAAATTTCTTATGTTTCTATTGTTACAATTATGCCCTTGTTTAGATATTGTTTTTTTGTGCGATTCATCCCTATTTTTATTGTTGTTTTCTCATACTTTCTTTTACCATTTTACCCTTAAGCATTTTGTTTGAGTTCGTTTGCCCTCTTTACTAGGAATATTTCTCTTGTGTGTGGGTCTATTTGAACTCATTCCTTCCTTTGGAAGATAGAGATCATAGAAGAACAAAGAACAAGAAGTCTCATCTTCTTCCCTGCAGCCTGCATGACTTATAACTCTTTCTCTTTCTACTTTTGTTTTCACAAGCTTGAGGCTTTTCCATTTTTTGGTTCACCAATCCGAACGATTGCTTGTGCTGGCCTTGGAAGGTTCTGAACATTGAATTCTGGAGGTATATGCCATAGACTTGACATCACCAAGGGTTACGGATGAGTCAAGGTGATAGATACACTAAAGTTAATTTGCTGAAAATGTGTCTCAGTGTTTTCTCTTATAAAAACAATATATTTCTCTGTTACTTTTTTTGTTTTTTAATATTAATTCAATAGAGCTGCAGATTAGCTACATCAATATTTAAAAATTCTGTTGAGTAGCTTATCTGTGGTTGATCTTTTATTCAGGTTTTGTAATATAACACAGTAGATTCTTTATATTCTGTTAATGTGCTGGATTCTTGGAAGGAAAATGAAAATTAGTCATTTTGATTACATGGTAATGATGTGACTATCGTTGTTCTTCTCACCGGAGTTAATAATAATCTTACTTTTACCGTACTTGTGGGGCAAGTAGGGGATCGAACCCAAGAGAAAGGAGGAATAGAGCTAAGTTAAGAAGATAAAATCAAAATTAATTAAAAGGAATTAAAACTGTTTTCTTTGTATTTTTGAACTTATAAGAAGATGTAAAATTGCTAGAAAATAAACTAAAGTAAATGAAATTAAAAGCAAGTAAACTTATGAATTAAAACATCATTGGAGGTGGATCTATGTAAAACATGTTAATGAGTAATTCCTAGTCTCTAGCCTTTTTATAACTCAATCATAAGGGCTTTGGTGTTAGCTCCTTAGATCGGAAAGTTTTGCAAATAAAATGAAATAAGAGAACAAAAACAAAGTAGAATTCTTTGAAAACTTCTTACTACCAATTATCTAATTTAAGCATACTTTATCTTGATCTAATCTAAGCATAAAGTATCTATATTAAGAATAAAATGTGCAAGAAACTTAAAGAGAATTCATAAGCATTTTAAATAAAAGAAAGGCATAAAATTAGAAATAACACAAGAACTTACTCTAGGCTTTTCCACTCTCCAATGGAGGGGAACTTAGCCTAATGTCATTGCAAGAGAGGGAAGCTAAGAGATGAAAGAACTTTTCTTCATTTCATGGAGAAAATTACAACTTCTTCTTCTTCTACTTCTTACAAGACTATTTAATCAAAAGAAAATAACTAGAAAATGAAAATACAAAAAATAAGAGAATAAGCTAAGAGCCTTAGATTAAAGGAGTCTTGGATCAGAGAACCAAGATGGGACCTTTTCTTTAGAAATGAAGGCTCTATTTATAGAGAAAATGTGTGTAGAAGAGTCTAAAAGTAGCCTCCACTTTTCTTTGCACAAAAAGACAAAAGAGGAGAATATGAGTTAAGGATTAGGGCATTCCAAAGTGGGCCCAAATGCTTTTGTCTTGAGATTTTGATTCCAATTTGTTGATTTTCTGCACAAGAAACACACGTAATTAGATTTATCTAGTAAATGAATTTATTTATATATAATTAAGCTTAATTAACATGCAATGTGGTGATTTGAGGCTTATCATGATTATTATCTTAATATGGATAAATAGGTACAAAAATCAAGATAAATATCCGAAAAATGTGTGTATAATTGAGTGTTTGGAAACACTCATCAGGTAACAATAAGATTGTTTCAATGTATGTTATTATCTTAGGGTCTGTTTGAATGCAGATGGGAAATGGGTGTGAAAATGGTTTTCGTGGAAAATCAATATTTCCCACCATTTGGTTATAACTTTCCCTCCAAGCCAAATTCCCGTCTGGGCAAGAATGTGATTTCCCACCAGACACCATGGAAAAGAAATTCCTGCCAAGGGTGAATGTGTTTGAGTGTTGTTGACAACTATTTACCCCAAAAGACCTATCTAACGAGGAAGGCACAACTATGAATATAAGAGGGTTACGGGTCGAACTAGGGCACAATATGTGTGCTCATGACACCCAGGAGTCTAGGCGGATAACACAACACTCAACAAGCATCTCTCTCTCCTTTTTTTTTTTTTTCTCTTTCTGTTTCTTTCCTATTTCCCTAAGTGCAATCAACAGTGGAATTCATTTTCCCACCATTCATTTTCCAATGGAATTCGAAATCCATGGAAAATGAAATTCAGGACGATCAAATAGATCTTATAGTTTTAGGTTAATTGTTTAATGACTCATTTTACCTTTATTCTCAAAAGTTCTGCATGTTTTCCAAAGCTCTGATTGGATTAATCATGATGAATGTGTCAGACATATGCAAACTTTGTGATGGAAATGACTTGAGGTAGGTTTTCTAAAATTTTTAGTGTTTGTTGTGTGATATCCATTTTCTCCAACTAATGATAAATAAAAGGATTTACCTATTATATCTAAGATGTTTTCATGTGGATTCTGATACTCTATGGTTAATTACATATATGAGATTTAGGCATGCACTAGTGGTGTGCATAGTTATTATATTGTAATTACTTGTGCACAATTATTTAAAAATATACACAATTGTGTAAAACTCCAAAGGAGTTATACTTCAATGGAGAAAGAGTGCAATGTTAATTCTATAAAATGGTGTAAAGAAACAACTGATCCTTAACAATAATACTCCTAAATACTACCCTTTATATGCAATTTTCTCAACTAGTGTATAATTCATTATTGGACAAAATGAGTGATAAGTTTGGGGGTCCAACTCAAAATCAATTGGCAATGAGTGGAGTGGCCCAGGATCTTATAAGGAGAGAGACAAGGCAATGAGTGTCCGATGTGGGCCTAAATTCAACACGCCCCCGCACGTATGGGCCGGACTGGCTAAAGCACATGGAGAAATTGAATTGGGTGACGTGGAGGAGAGAAAAGCCCTCTCTAATACCATAATAAGTTTGGGGGTCCAACTCAAAACAATTTGGCATTGAGTTTTTGGGGCCCAAAATCTTATAAGGAGAGGGACAAGGCAATGAGTGTCCGATGTGGGACTAAACTTAACAATGAGGTCTTAAAGACATGCTTTTCTTCTGTTAAAGCTTGAAGGTCGCATATTCTTTCCTAGCCTTTTCATGGGATCTTTATATTGTCCAATGCCATACATGATCTCTGATATTGTTAAAGGGAAGGTATTATGGATGTGGTATAAATTACATCTGGATCAAATATGCATTTGCAATCTTTAATGTGGTGCCTGAAGTTAACTAATAATACATATTTAGGTACATGTTCCTAAAACAATAACTTGATTTAGGATATATATAACCAGACCTTTGCATGTTCTTTAAGACTTCAATTGCTATGTTTTATGTATTTGTTCATATACTAGCTATATTCTCTGCATAAACACATCCATTGCTCATACGCAAAGGTATTTGTGGCTATAGTACTTACATACTTAAACACGAATTGATTTTTTTTTTTTTTTGCCTTCGATCATTATTGCAGTCCATTAAACCAGGATTGACAGTGCAAGTGGAACCTATTACGGATCCTTATGGCCCATCAATTGTCGATGAAAAGTTAGATGCTATTATTGTCAGGTACATATAGAATTCCCATTATGTAATGACGACTGTCTATGCCCTTTGCATTTCCTAAACTGTCTCCATTTATATATATATATATATATATTATATATATATATATATATATATATATATATATATTATATATATATATATATTTATCATAGTATCCCAGTCGTTATCTCATACTTATTTTTTTATAAGTAAGCAATTTTATTGCTTAGATGGTGTGATATAGACAAAGCGAGGTTTACAGCATTGTCCTGTTAAAATATCTTATCCTCCTTGAATGAACTCAATGCTTCTCTTAAGTCAGGCTTGTCTAAGGGAAACCGACCAAAGATGCTATAAAGCTAAATCAGGGTATGCTTGCCATGTCCAGTCAGAATATCTTATTAACCTTGAAACAAACACACGTCTAAGCACAAGCTTATGTTAGGGAAGACCAGGAAAAGGAGAGAAAAAGCTAAGTTTCTGGATAGTTGTATTGGCAATCATGAAATAGTAATGATCCAATATTTAATGTGTATGGAGGACTGATGAAATTGTGATTAATTTTTGACTTGTGAATGTCAAGTTTGGAAGTGAAAACCCACAAATAAGTATGGTATCTCATACATATGGTCACAACAACAACCAAGCAAACCAGAGGGGAAAACGAATAATGGAAGACGAAGGAGAGAATATACTGCCAACTTGTGTGCATGAGAGTCGACAGTTGACTCTTAACACTTTCCATGAACATTGTCTTTCTTCTCATCATACCGAGTTCATCTCTGAATAATCTTGAATATATTGGGTTGGGTTTCTTTTGGTGTAAGATGTGCCCGAAATTCAAAGGATTGTTCTTCGAGGATTTTGTTTTTAGGTGAGACTGTATTTGTAATTTTAGGTGCTTTTGCTTTGCTTCGTTGGCCGTCTCGGCTGACCGTTGTATTACTCTTCTTTACTCAATAAAATTTATAATTATAAAAAAGAAAAAGTGAGAACTTCGGAAATGACAGTCTCTTCATAAAGATGTTTTCCACCTGTTCCTTCATATTCAGTAAAAGGCTAATATCACCTTTTTGCACCTTTCTTGCAAAAAATGTGGATGCATTTCTAAGTGGTTGTTCTGTGGGTGCATGGAACACACTGATTCTGTGCCAACAGAATTGTAAATGTCACTGTAGAGCTCAGCAGAATAGTCTCTTTGTTGTTTGATTGATGTCCAACATCAACTGCATGAACTACTTGCATTCTCAAGCCACCATAGCTGCTGACCTATATTCTACTTTGGTAGTGGAGTCTTCTCACATAGAACAGATAATCCTGTCCATTTTAGCCATTTAAATAAAAGGCTATTTGTTTAGGATAGCCTGCTTTTTGTGGTTATGGCCCCTCCAAGAGCAATCAGTCCCTCCAAGAGCAATCAGTCTCAAAAATGGGGCATGCCTGAAAATCTCTCTTTTATTATAGGGCAAAGGAAAATGTTCTTCTTGTCAGTTGTACCTGGTTTTTTTCCTTCAATTGGGAGTTTTATTTTTGAGCTTACATTGGCATCCAGCAAAGAAACTTTGGGTGGAGGATTGTCAGTCAACAAGCAGAGAGCTGAGAGATGTTTGCCTCCATTGAAGGTACCAATTTTGAGTTCTGTTGTTCGTATTAAATCTATATTGTTCGTAAGATCACCCTTTGGTTAAATGCCAATTTGCTTTTATTTGTGAAATGACGTTTACTCATGGAAAACAGATCACAAGTCGAACATCAATTTTCTGAGGTCCAAGTTTATTTTCTCTGAAAATGCATTATTGCTGTAAAGTAAAATGTATTGATACAAAATGAATTTCTAAAGAATCTCGAGTTCATGCAACTCCACATAATTCATATTTCCAAATGTGGCCTAAATTTGATCCATCCATTTACTTGTCGGTTTTCTCACAGATCGAGGTAGTGGAACTTTTGTCTGAAGAAATGAGTGGTGTGAAAAGCTGAGTTCAACTACATTGAGGAGACTTGACGCTGAGAAATCCAAGCAGCAGCTGAACAGTACAATGTATCCTCAGGAACCAACAAACAACTAAGATAAGCAGTTTACATGCGTGTGATTAGGGAGATGTTGGGGTAGTGTGGTGCACACGGTGGGCCAGAGGTGGAAGAATAACTTAAGTCCTTGATTTTAATGATGAGAGGTGTTTGGTTCAAGTAGGTGTTTCTGAAAAATTGACTCGGGTGGAGCAAAACAACTTCATCAGCAGGAATAGATTGTATTATTATGTAACAAAGCAAAATAAGTTGCAAATTGTCGGGAATAGTGCCCATGTTACTCAAGTCCATGGATTGGTGGAAGGAATAATTAATGACACATAAGAATTTTATCAGTCAACTTGTTTCTTCTTGAACTTTTCAAGGTTGTGGCTGTCCAACAGATTGTTGAGATAACAGGGAAAACAAAGAATTTCTTGGAGTTTATTGTTTTATAGGGATTTAAAAAAAAAAAATTTAGGGTTGCATTTTTCTTGGGAGTCCGGTCTGTTTTCCTCTAAAATTTCCATACCACATACGCCTTTTTAAAATATATGTAGAAGATAGTGGGATATACCCTATACGGTCATGGAATTCTTTTACATCCTTTCCATGTATTAATTATCTCTTTCCTCAAATCCCATTTAGGCTTTTCATAGAGCACAAAACTTGCAAGTTGTAAGTTTTGACTTTTGATGGGAAGATTGAAAAGGAAATGTTACTGCCCATTTGTGGAAGACCTTCATTACTTGTGAATTCTTTTTTGCAATTGATATGTGCAACTGGATGCTTTCGTCTCGTCCTGGGTAGTTGTGCCTAGCATTGTTGCCTTTCTGTACTCATGGTTTATATTAGTCTGGCTTACTGCAATGTAGGCTGTTGGCCACAATGTTAATACATCAATCGAGGCCAGTTTTGGACAAATTTTTGACTTTTCTAACCTTAAGTGACACGTTTGAGTCTCTAGGGCGAAAAACATTCTTTTAGAGATCAGATTTTGTTTTATAGTGATTAGTATAAAAATTTTAGACAAATTTTATTGGAAATCCCTACCATTTACCTTCCCGAGAACAACAAACAATGTGATACTACCTACGGGCATTTGTTCTCGTCAAAAACTCAAAAACTTTTATTATTTTTTAAATGCTTGTATCTCCTTAGGGTTGTAAACGGATATAATCGAATCAAATGGAGGGACATTCGAATCCAAAATTCTATTATGATGTCCGAATTTGAATTCAATATTTGATAGATATCACTACATAATAACCGAATTCGAATCTGATTAATTTATCAAATAATATTTTTTGATTTGTTAACTAAATGTGATTTGAATAAATCTGAATCAAAATCCTAAAAAATATTTAAAAATCCAGGAATATGGTGATGTAGCTAACATCCGTACGGACGAGTGGGTATGTGCTACGAATCCACCAATTGAACGGACAATGAGATACGGGCGTTTAAAAAAACATCAAAATTTCGAGTTTTCAACGAGAATGATCGTCCGGACGGAGTTTCCCGTTGTTTGCCATTTTCGACAAGGAAGATGAGTCCAGACCAGGAATCTTTCTTCTTGGGGAACGTAGACATTTTCGATACGGATGATTGGGCATAGATTACATTAAAAAACGAAAGACAGGCGATGAGATACAACTATTTGAACGTGCATGTATTCTACCTCAAAAAAGGTATATCTCCACGAAAATCACGTCTTTCGGAAAGGATCCCGGTCTGCAGGATGAAATCTGGGAACATGCTGACATAGCTAACATCCATACGAACGAGTGGGTATGTGTTACAAATCCACCAGTTAAACGGACAGTGAGATATGGGCGTTTAAAAAAAGTCAGAAATTTTGAGTTTTCGACGAGAACGATCACTCGGGCTGAGCTTCCCGTTATTTATTATTTTCGACAAGGAAGATGAATTCGGATAGGGAATCTTTACTCGGGAAACATAGGCATTTTCGATACGGACGATTGGGCGTAGATTACGTTAAAAACCAAAGGACGGGCGATGAGATACGACCATTTTAACACACACGTGTCCTGCCCAAAAAAAGGTATACTCCCACGGAAATCATGTTTTTCGGAAAGGATCCCGGCCTGCGAGATGAAATCCGAGAACATGGCGACGTAGCCAACATTCGTATGGATGAATGGGTATGTGCTATGAATCCACTAGTTGAACGGACAATGAGATATGAGTGTTTAAAAAAACATCAGAAATTTTGAGTTTTAGACGGGAACAGTCGCCCAGGCGGAACTTCCTGTTGTTTGTCATTTTTGACAAGGAAGATGAGTAGAAACGTACACATTTTAGATATAGACAATTGAGAGTGGATTATATTAAAAATCGAAAGACGGACGATTAGATACGACCATTTGAACGCGCATGTGTCTTGCCTCGAAAAAGGTGTACCCCCACGGAAATCACATTTTTTGGAAAGGATCCCTGCCTGCGAGATGAAATCCAGGAACATGGTGACATAGCTAACATCCATACGGACGAGTGGGTATGTGCTAAAAATCCACCAGTTGAGCGGAGAGTGAGATACGAGTGTTTAAAAAAATGTAAGAAATTTCAAGTTTTCGACGGGAACGGTCGCTAGGACGGAGATTCCCGTTGTTTGCCATTTTCGACAAGGAAGACGAGTCCGAACCAGGAATCTTTTTCCTCGGGAAACATAACCATTTTCGATACGAACAATTGGGCATGGATTACGTTAAAAACCGAAAGACGGGCGATGGAATACGATCATTTAAACGCGCACTTGTCCTGCTTAGAAAAATGTGTACCCCCACGAAAATCACATTTTTCGGAAAGGATACCGGCTAGCGGGACGAAATCCAAGAATATGGTGACGTAGCTAACATCCGTATGAATGAGTAGGTTTATGCTACGAATCCACCAGTTGAGCGGAGAGTGAGATATGGGTGTTTAAAAAAATGTCAGAAATTTCGAGTTTTTGACGGGAACGGTCGCCTAGGAGGAGTTTCCCATTTTTTTTGTCATTTTCAGTATGGAAGTCGAGTCCGGACCCGGAATCATTCTACTCGGGAAATGTAGGTATTTTCGATACGGACAATTGGGCATGGATTAAGTTAAAAATCGAAAGACGAGCGATGAGATACGACCATTTGAATGCACACGTGTCCTATCTTGAAAAAGGTGTACCCCACGGAAATCACATTTTTCGAAAAGGATCCCGGCTAGCGGGACGAAATACGGGAACATGGGGACGTAGCTAACATCTGTACGGACGAGTAGGTATGTGCTACGAATCCACCAATTGAGCGAAGAGTAAGATATTATCATTTTCGGCAAGGAAGACGAATCTGGACTGGGAATCTTTCTCTTCAAGAAACATAGGCATTTTCGATATTGACGATTGGGCATGGATTACGTTAAAAACTGAAAGACGGGCGATGAGATACGACCATTTGAATGCACATGTGTCCTGCCCCGAAAAAGGTATACCCTTACAGAAATCACATTTTTCAAAAAGGATCCTAGCCTGCGGGACGAAATCCGGAAAAATAGGGACGTAGCTAACATCTGTACAGACGAGTGAGTATGTACTACGAATCCACCAGTTGAGCGGAGAGTGAGATACGGGCGTTTAAAAAAATGTCAGAAATTTCTAGTTTCGACGGGAATGGTCGCCCCGGTGGATCTTTCCATTTTTTTCCATTTTCGGCAAAGAAGACGAGTCTGGACCGGGAATCTTTTTCCTCGGGAAACATAGGCATTTTCGATACGGAAGATTGAGCATAGATTACGTTAAAAACTAAAAGACGGGTGATGAGATACGACCATTTGAATGCATACATGTCCTATCTTGAAAAAGGTGTACCCCATGGAAATCACGTTTTTCGGAAAGGATACCGGCTTGCGGGACGAAATCTGGGAACATGGGGAGATAGCTAACATCTGTACGTACGAATAGGTATATGCTACGAATCCAACAGTTGAGCGGAGAGTGAGATACGAGCATTTAAAAAAACATCAGAAATTTCGAATTTTCGACGGGAATGGTCGTCCGGGGGGAGCTTCCCGTTTTTTATCATTTTCGGCAAGGAAAACGAGTCCGGACCATGAATCTTTCTCCTCAAGAAATGTAGGCATTTTTGATACGGACGATTAAGCATGGATTAAGTTAAAAACCGAAAGACGAGCGATGAGATACGACCATTTGAACGCGCACGTATCCTGCCTCGAAAAAGTTGTACCCCCACGAAAATCACGTTTTTCGGAAAGGATCCCATCCTGCGGGACGAAATCTAGGAATATAGGAACGTAGCTAAAATTCGTACGGACAAGTGGGCATGTGCTACGAATCCACCAGTTGAGCGGAGAGTGAGATACGGGCGTTTAAAAAAACGTCAGAAATTTTGAGTTTTCGACGAGAACGGTCGCCCGGGCGGAGCTTCCTGTTTTTTGCCATTTTCGGTAAGGAAGACGAGTCTGGACCGGGAATCTTTCTACTCGGGAAACGTAGAAATTTTTTATACGGACGATTGGACATAAATTACGTTAAAAACCGAAAGACGGACGATGAGATACGACCATTTGAACACGCACGTGTCTTACCCCGAAAAAGGTGTACCCCAACGAAAATCACGTTTTTCGAAAAGGATCCCGACCTGCGGAACGTAGCTAACATCTGTACGGACGAGTGGGTATGTGCTACGAATCAACCAGTTGAGCAGAGAGTGAGATACGGGTGTTTATAAAAACGTCAGAAATTTTGAGTTTTCGACGGGAACGGTCGCCCAGGCATATCTTCTTATTTTTTGCCATTTTTGGCAAGGAAGACGAGTCCGGACCGGATCGAATTTTTTAAAAAAACATGAATACCATCCCAAGGCATGAGACTCGAGCCAAAGTCAAAAAAATAGTTAAGTATGCTCAAAGACAGTTATTTAAGGACGAAGAGAGAAGATAGTTAGTCCAGGATTTGCATAGTTTAGCAATCTTCCATTTTAGAATGGCACTTCTAAATGAAAAAGCACATCGGTATCAATACTATGATTTCAACAACGTTAGATACACCTATCTATTTGAAGCAGATATGGATGAAGAATATGACAAAGGTTTGAAAATGTTTAACATACATATTCAAGCCATAAATTCTATAGACAGAAAAACCAAAGGTTAGATATGTCTAATACACTAAGATTATGTTCAATCCCAAGAATCTATCAATGGTTCTTAAGAACAGAAAAGCTTGAGACCATAGAAGACTACCTACTTCCTAATGCAAGAGTATGGTATAACCCAGAGTCATGCATAGAATTAAAATTCATAAGGAAAAATGAATTAGTAAATATTAAAATGCTAAGTCAACAAAGAAATCACATTTCTAATAGACTTAGATGGATTTTTGGAATGATAATAAAATCATTCAAAGAACTTAATTCTTTACTATACCAACAAGAAGACATTAGAGGCCCAACATTATTCCACTAATTCTAGGATAGAAGATGGAGGGAATAATATAGAAAGATGATTAATAGCCAAAATAGAACAAAACATCCCAGATAAAACAATTTCTACAAAATCTAATTTGACAACACTAAACCAATCCCAAAAGAATTGGATTCTTACACCACCTAACCAATTATAAAAAGCAAGGCTTATACACCTCCAAATGATTTTTTAAACATTAAAAATGTAGGATGTATCATTAAAAATATCAAAACAAGTAAAACCTTCAAAGCATTAAATAAAAATTAAACATTAAAAATGTAGAATGTATCATCACTCATAGAGTATCAAACATCAAATAAACAAATACTCAAGGCCTAGGAATAGTATTTTAGATCCTATTATAAACTAGAGAATAATTTAAAAAAAAAAAAAAGAATTAAATACAAAAAAAAAAAAAAAAAAAAAGAGTTTTTCTATATAAAAAAATTCAAAAGGCGTAAGCCTCAAGGCATAAATCCTTTGTAAAAACCACTTATTATAAACAATCTACCCCTAACCATAATTTTAAAATCATTATTACACACTAATAACGAAGTACTAATATCTACCAACTAACCACATTACACACTAACTATTAACGACTATCTACTAAACAATAACATCTAATAACTAATTATAAACAACTATTAATGACAATCTACTAAATTGTAAAAACAACTATTAATTAATAACCAAACAATCTTCGTGAGAAAGTTGTAGGAAACAATGGATTCAAATTCGATAAACATTAAAGCCTCTAAGAAGAAATTTTGGTATAGATAGATTTTAAGGTTTTAAAATGAGATTTTGAGATATCTCTTGAATACAAAAAACACTTCTTTTTAGTATGATTATGTAAATAAGAGACATTGAGAGGGTATTTGTGTAAAATAAAATAATAAAAAAATTGAGCCACAATTTTGGGTTATGTTGAACCTATTGTGTAAGGCTCATTGTATAATGACGCGTGAGGCATTA
>NW_028237523.1:0-19243 GCF_017979445.1 Akebia trifoliata
TGAGAATAATCTATTATTTCAACATTTTATGAATGAAAGATACGAATTTATGATCATGCTTGGTACACAATATTAAGAGAGATTCTTATGCTACAACAACTTTTGCTAATGCCACCCTAATTCGTATGTAAATTACCAAAGAATTAACACACATCATGGAGTGGCGTTAGCAAAAGTTGGTGTGGCAAAGAAGCTCTCTTTTTTAAAGTGCTAAATCAATTTTTTTTCTCAAGAACGTGAAAATCTTATTTCTTTATGTCCCTTTCCACATTTTTTACAATTTAGATAACCTCCTTTTTAGCATCAATGTCCTTTAGACTATATTTTGCAAGCACAAATGATTCATAGGGCATACATATGTCTTGGTGCTAACTTGTTGGAAAACATGTTTGGGAATTAAAATGAATGATGTACCGGACCAATAAGAGGTTAATGCCTGTAGGATGTGAGTTCGATACCCAGTATGGGCATTAATTCCTCAGGTGCCATCCGTAAGGGCGCACCCTCACTTACCTGGTGCGTGTGATGTGCGGGCGTTGCACGTGCCCCAGGACTAGTCTTTGGACAAGACCATGATTTTCATCATCTGCTCTTACTATTTTAATCACTATCTTTTGGGATTTTTATTCATCAATATTTTGTTAAAATTTTATGAGGCAATTGGCCTCTTAAAGTACTATATCTTGCCCAAATCCCCCAGGTATATGCAATACCCACAAACCACACATACTAGGTAAATAGGGATACATTTTTGTGGGTGACCAACAAGGGGACTTGAACTGAAGACCTTTCCCTTTTTGGAGGGTTGCCTTGGCCACTGTGTCCAACATTCATTGGTTAATAATTTCAATTTTTATTGTACTCATAAAGAGTTGTTTACAAAAAGGGCTATATGCCAATTTTTATAAAAAGTAAACAAAAAAAATTTAATCAACTCACTTGCGTTTATGAATTGACTCGCTTGGATTGGTTTAAGGTCGGAAATTTCTGACTGATACAACTGACATTAATCACTACTCTATTTGCATAATGTTTTTCATCAGCTTTCATCAAGCTTTATTTTTATATATATCAGTAACACCTTCCTTAACTTATTTCCACATTGTTGAATTGGTTAAAATCTTTGTGTTGATACAATGACCTATGTGTTGAGCAAGGTTGTTAACTTTGTCATGGTTTTTTGTAATTCTCTTCTCCATGCATAATATTTCCTTAAATGCTTAGCTTTCATACATCCTACCCCATTTTATTTAGCGCAAATATGAATCTTCCTTATCGATTTTGTGGCCTGCCTCGGGTCACTTAATCTTAGCAAAATAAAAATAATAAATACAATAGATACATTGTCAAACTAAAAGAAAAATATGACATTTGTTTCCATAGCTTCAATAACCCATCTCCAATTGGAATAAAAAATGGACGATGATAATGTTCTCCCTGTTCCACCCATAAAAAAAATCTTAGGCTCCTTTTGGTTTTCAACATAGAATTTTTGGAAAAAAAAAGAAGAAAAGAAATAATGCTCATCAAACGACATTTCAAAATCTCATTTTCACCCCCCAAAAAAAAAATCTTTTAGAAAACTGCATGCTACCAATTAAACATTATGCAATTATAGAGTTTTTAGATAATTCTCTTTTGTACTCCATTATTGTGCATACGGAGGACGTCTCACTGGTCCTTTTGCAAAAATTTCCTAGAAGTGCATGTTATACTCTTGTAGTTCTTGGATTCACTCCCAGAAATTGTTGCAAGTACTGGAATTAGTGACCAATTATCAATATTTAATGACTTCTTATGCTTTCACTTTTGTAGATCAATATTTTCTCATTGTTTTCATAGTTAATTGCTAGGAGTCGTCAATAAATTATGCTATCCCTAGGAAAGAGAAAAGACTCCTAGCTTACAACCATATCCTATTAACTATTAAATGTTCATGACTTCAAGCTTGGGAAAAATCAGTGTACCTTACATTAACACCAATTTTGTTTCCAAACCGTGCCTACGCCTCAAGGCATGAGGTGTATGCCTTGAGGCAAGGCATAGGGTTCATGTCTTGAGGCTTAAAGCCTCATCAAACATTAGTAAGGCTTACGTCTCATGCCTCACGCCTCAACATGCAATGGGGCTTACGCCTCAATATGTTCAACATAACCCAAAATCGTGGGTCAAAAAATTCAAATTTTTTTTTTAATTTTTTAATTTTATTTTACACAAATACCCCCCCCCCCCCTGTCTCTTATTTACATAACCCTACTAAATAGAAGAGTTTTTTGTCTTCTAAACTTAGATTATCAAGAGATCTCTCTAAATCTCTCTTTAAAATCCTAAAATCTCCCTACACCAAAATTTCTTCCTAGAGGCTCCGATATTTATCGAATTTGAATCCATCGGTTACTAAAACTTTCTTACGAAGATTGTGATCAAATAGATCCAAGAAATCAAGGATTTTCTAAGGTTTTGAGGTATGTGATTTTTCTATGTATATTCTTGAGCTTTTTACCTATTTTTTTTCTTTTGCAAAACTCATATTTCTCTCTTGTTTTTGTGTTTGATTCTTTTTGTTTTTGTTTTTGTTTTTGTTTTTGTTTTTTTTCTATTCTACCTATTTTTTTGTTGTTTTAATTCTTCTCTAGTTTACAATAGGGTCTAAAACTCTATTCCTAGGACTAGAGTAGTTGTTTATTTGATGTTTGATACCCTTTGAGTGATGATACATCCTACATTTTTAATGCTTAAAGGTAGTTTACTTGTTTTTGTATATTTTTTAAATTTATTATTATTATTTTATATATATATATATTTAGGATTTCTTTTTTAAATTAATTGAGGTTTACACCTCGATGCGCCTAGAGGTTTACGCCTCGCCTCAAGAGCCCAAAATGCCTCAAATATGCCTTAGGTAATTATTAGCTAATGGTTGGGCTAAAGGTTCGTTGTAAATTGGTTGTGAGTAACAATTATTGTTTTATAATTTAAAGTTTATTGTTAGTGACTAGTGAATAACAATGGTTGGTTATTGATTTTAGCTTCATTGCTTGCATTTAATGAATTTTTCCATTTTAGTTGTTAATATTAAGTGATTAATGATAGTGACGAGTGGTTAGCATTTAGTAGTTTATAAGGGTTTAGGGTTGGGGGGCTTGGGATTTATGTTTTTAGGATTTAGACTTGGGATTTATATTTTGGAGTTGGGATTTTTAGGTTTAGTGGTTAATGATTTTTTTTTGATAAATCAATTGTTGGTTGATGATGATTGGTTATGCTCTATGGAACTGAATTTTGTTTCTCCTACTGAAACTATTTCAAGGTTGTTGAAGCTGTTGCTGTTGCTGTTGCATCTACACTGGATTCTCCTGTTACGGGGTTTTCATCTTGTTTCTGACGTTGGGTATCAAATCATAGTCCATCTTACACCCTATCTCTACTCAAATCATATTTTTTCTTACACCCTATTTCTTACATTGGGTATCAAATCATATTCTATCTTACACTCTATGCCTTGTTTTTGTTTTTTTTTTTTTTAATTTTTTGCTTCATCTATGCAATGCATAATGGATGGTCACATGGATTGCATGTTGGACGCCACTTAGAACCAAATTGTGTCCATCAACACCTATCTCATTGCCTTTGTTCCATCATTACTCTTCCCAAACATGGGTGTTACTGTTACATATGGGGTTCTAACTAGACTTAGGTTTGTACTTTGGAGGTCAAGAGGTGAGACCCTATTAGGTGTTCCTAGTATTGGTGTGTGTATCTCTCATGCATCCCTATGGAACCTAAGTGTAAAATGAAGGCATAAAACCTACCCACTGACAACAAACACCTACCAAGAGACGACGATCATCATCCTTGATTGACCACACAAATGGAGTATTGATAGATGCATTTTTTTTGGTCTTCCAAGGTCATTATCTTGGCTTGTCATGGTACCTAGATGAATATTTTGATTAAGTTTATCTATATTTATTTAAATTTCATCCCATGGTTTACCTACATTAAAGCTAAAATACATCTAATCTAATGTCATATCATCTATGCTATGGTTACCAGATGTGCACTCTTTACCTTGCTTCAAACACTATGCTAATTCTCATTATTTGTTGATGATCAACTTTCGTATGCTTTGATAACTTAATCTAAATAGAATGTTTTGTGCCAAGCCTTGTTCATTGGCTTCTGCATATTTGAATTCTTTGTAGAGAACAAAGAAGTTGAAACAAACCCCTTTTGAAAGCATCGGAGAAGATCCCTACACCATTAGGAAGGTAACAAGGAAGGACCATGCAAGAAATGTACGGACTTTTACCTCCATACAACGAGGCCACAAGTTTTCAATTGAAATCAGAATCAAGAAAGCTTCAAAGGGATTCCTTCAACGGATAGAGTACAAAAAATTCCTTTCGATCGATCGAGCAAATTAAAAATTGGTATGTATCCAATCCTCTTCTTTCTCATTTTTTTTGTTACACTAGATTTTCCTTATTCTTTTAATTAGTTCTGTTATGCATTTCACTAGCTATAATAAAAAAAGCTTTCTTCAAGGAATATTAACGCGTAGAACTTCTAGTTATATGTCTTCGGAATGGCATTCAATGCTATTGCAATATTTGTTTAGGATTTTGATGCAGTCATGAACAAGTAAGTTTGGCTGCATCTCTTACTTCAAATTGTGATTCCTGCTATTTTGTATTGCAATGGACAAGTTGTTGATGTCAAACATGGGAAAACCTGAAAATTCACACACTACATTATGCTGCACTGGGCTTAGATTCACGGTTCAGTTGGTTTGACACATTGCAAATCAACTTTGAGGTCATGGGTTCAAGCCCAATATGAGTGAAAGAAAATAATTAATGAATTAAAAATTGTTTGAAAAGAGTGTCGGAATGTGTCTGACATGTGAGTACGGCATGATGCCCTATATGGAAAATATTCAGGAAGGAAATTGTCGGGAGTGGCAATTTTCGGACCTGGTAGCCATTCTTATTAATTGTACTCAACCAGCCTGTTCAACCCAGTTCAATTGAAATTAGCCAGTCTGACACATCGAGCACTCTTTTTTGTTTGTTGTTTTTTGTTTTTGAAGATGAACTGGTTAGACTATCTAGTTGTTATTCAAACCAATCCCTTTATCCTGTTTGTCTTTCCATGAATCATATGATTCTTGACTTTTACTTTAGTTTTTATGAAATGAATCAAAAAGTCAGTTTTTTTTTTTTTTTTTGTTCCCTTTGTACCACATAATTTGATTTAGGGGTGGGTATTCAATCAAATCCAAAACAATTAAAAATGGATAAAAGTGAACTAATAAACAACTGCTTGTCACCCACTTCTTCTTTTCCATCTTACTGTCTCCTCTGTTTGTGTGTGTGTGTGTGCTTGAACCAACCTGATCTCATCATTTACTCGATCCTAAGATTTTGGGATAAGAGTTTGATATTTGGATTTATGTTAATTGATGGCTTATAAATTTTAATTTGCTTCAAATCGTCATCATCATTATTATCATCCCAATTTACAAGTTCAGTTTGCTTCAAATTGCTTATAAATGCTTATTATCATTTTTTTTATTTATGAGTTTACTCATTTCAATGTTCAGGGGTTTCTTTCATGGGTACCTCCTTAATTACACTTGTATGATTCTCAATCATGCACTCTAGTATTTCACATTAAGAGCCCTCATCTTTTTGGACATTGTGTACATCAAAAACCTATACTTTGCTTTGTTATACTACTTTCATATTTGAAATGGTGTTATATGTGCAGTGGTATTTCTGTATCAATGGTAATGAAGTATGCATATAAGAACATGCATTGCTGGTTGGCATAGCTTAGACTTGAGCAAATGTGCAGACTCTTCATTTTTCACTCTTTATTCCTCGTTTTTCTCTTCCAAAAAACCTTGATATTTGGGTCATTGGGTGGAATGTAACTCATCTGAATTCTAGTTTGCATTCCTCTCTCTATACCCACCAATTATTAGATGAGGTTTTTTTGATAAGAAGTTTCAAGGTTATGAGAGGTTTGATGAAGTGCCTAGATAGACTGTGCCAAGTGCAAAAAGAGCAAGGTTTCATTTCAATGTAGCTAGGACGTGTGAAACAGGTTCTACTCAGTATTTGGTATTTGCTGAACCACACCCAAGAGCCTATTCCATCCCCCTAGAGCTTTAATCCAGCCCTTGTCAAGTCATTATTGACACATGTGCAGACTTCTTATCTTTCATCAAACAGTTTCTGGTGCTTGGCCAACTTGTTGAAGAACTACTTGGAGCCTATTAAAATCTATTGGAGGTGTTTCTTTTTTATTTCTCGAAAAATAGCATAGACTTATATAGTTGGATCCACACAGACTTATATAGTTGGACCCACACAATTGTGATTCTTGTGTTTGTGACATTGTGGTGCATTGGTGGCCTGGCCATGCTTTATTCTCCCTTCTGGATTAGTAATTCGTTTACTTGCCTTTTTCTAAAAGATAAATGTTCAACAAACTTCAATTCCTATCAGTTTTTATTCTCACACAATGAATCTAAACTTGGTTGAACTATAAAATTGTTGCTTTTAATTGGATTTTCAGAGAGGGAAAAGAGATTCTGTTAGTTTGGGATGCACACTTGGTCCTTTTCTTCTGTAGGTAATTATTTGTAATTTCCATATTTCTTTTATTTTGTGCAACTTTGTTCTTTTTTATTGTTAATTTTTGGCTTGCAATGTTTACAAAGGTGGTGGTTTTGGCATAGAAACCAGTGAAAAATTGGTATAAATATTTGACTTCGATACATCTTCTATCAATGATGCATGAAAATGTGAAATGCTCCTATGCTTTGAACCATATGATGGCCTAGTGAAAGTGTTGGGAACTTGAATGGGACTTATCTTTGTGTGGAGTAAAATCTTTGATGAATTTAAAGGGGTCTTCTCCGAGTATTTAATGTTCAAATGGGATGAATTATGTGCAAATTCATTGTATTTTTTCTGTTGGGTGGCAATCTTACATCCCTCTTGATGTAGGATATCTACAATTCTAAGTAGTTTCCCAATTCTAATAAGATTTATTTCTATTTTCTAGTTCTAGTAGGATTTCTAATTTTATTGTTACTTTAGGAATAGTTTTCCTTGTCTTTGTATCAATAGATTGAAACAAATAATGTTTTTTCTTAATGTTGCAGCTTCCTTTTACTACTGATCAGCTATTATTATAGAATGTGTGTGTTTATGGTTTGAGGATGTGGCTTTTAGATAGGGGAAATTGTAAATGAATTTGATGCAGCCACGGTTGGCTTTTAGTCCGTTGTTTTGAGGTTGGTTGTCGAGGGCTTCCTCATCACCCTCCTCCCCTTCTTGAAGGGGAGGGGGGGTTCTTCTCATATTGAATCAAAACATTCTCTGTGTAAAGTTAATTGATCATTAATTTTCCAACAAAAAGCGTGAAACAATTTATGTATTTTTTTTATCCAGAAAAATAATATGTACTCAAGAAACTTCTTAATGGTTTGAGTGGATGACTGGTCTACTATAAGTGATTTTGTTTAATTTACCAATTTGAATATTTGCTTGGTTTCAGTTGAGCTTATATCAGAATATGAACGTGATCAACTCTATGATGATGGTGAAGCAATGGAAAAAGATGTTGCACTTCATCTGGCTCTCTCTCAGATTGCTAGTGAATTCGGTAAAGAATCTATGTTGTCATTGCAACATTTTTTGGGTTCACGGTATGCCCCAATTATATCTACAAGATCTTTAAAGTTTGATATGGCTCTTGGGATTGGAGGATTACCAAAGGTAGATAACAATTGTAGTGTGCGTTGTTACCAATATTGCATGATTTTTTTTTTCTTTTATTCAATTGTATTTCTTTTTCATATCTATCCTATTTTTGTGATGCTTGTTTATTTTAAAGGGTTGGGTTTTCAAGATTGTCGCTGCATGCCTCTCTTTTTGTTAATAGGTGAATCATTGCAAATATCTTCATAGCGTACGCGAGTGGGGGTTGTGTCAGGCCCAATGAGCTCCATGTACTCTCTTCATATTGTAAGGTGGAAATGCATAGATGGTAGGGTACAACTTTCATTTATTACTTGCCCAATTTAGCTTCTTACTCAAAGTTTTTTGCTATCCTATTTTTTAGTAGCTTCTATTATTGATAACAAAATAGCTCTCATGCAATTTAAGCATTTCCCTAAAAAATTGGAACATATAGATATCTATTCAACACAACATAGTTTTCAAAAGGATCTTAGATGACCCATCAAAGCAATAAAGGATTTTTCAGAAAATGAATTCCTATTCGAAGAGTTCACACCCA
This sequence comes from Akebia trifoliata, assembly GCF_017979445.1. Lineage (NCBI taxonomy): Eukaryota > Viridiplantae > Streptophyta > Magnoliopsida > Ranunculales > Lardizabalaceae > Akebia > Akebia trifoliata. The sequence goes on from NW_028237523.1 coordinate 8,317, forward strand.
CATGGATAAGCTCGTGCTAACCTGTCAATTTGGGATTTTCCTTGGGAGGTATCGGGGAGGAATTGCAATGTCAAAATATTGATTGATACAAAATAAAATATTCTCCATCGATTCAAACTTTGTACCTATGGGATAGAGGAAGAGTAGAAAGACTGAAGATTTCACATAGTACTTTTGATGAAAAAACAATCTATGTGAAATTTATGGCTGCATTCGTGGGAGTAACCTTTGTACCTTTGTAAAAAGAGGAAAATAAAAAACTAGGACTATTTTATCATGCTTGTGAAAAAATATATTCTTGGATGTCATGCCCATAAAAGTTGAAGGACTATGCTCTTAGGCTTAAGAAAAATTCCATTGTGCAGGGAAGGATTGTTGAAATTTATGGGCGGGAGGCATCGGGAAAAACTACTCTTGCTCTCCATATTATCAAGGAAGCTCAAAAGCTTGGAGGTGCTTAGTTACCTTTTTCTTTTCTACTTATGAAATATGGTTTGGTCACACTTACTTTGTTTCTATGAAACAAAAGTAATAGCGAAGTTAAGTTTCAATTTGAACCTGACCCATCTGGCTTTAGAACCATGACCATGAGCATACGACTTGACAAAGATGATAAATTCCTTGAGATGTCATGAGTACATATGTACTTAATTACTAATCTATTGTGCTCATACTGTTTAAAAAATTTGATTTAGTTAGTTCAGCTCCATTTGATTTAGTTAGTTGACTTTGGGAACTTGTATTTATAGTTTTATAAACTAAGCAAATGTTTACTGGATGATGCACATGATCATGTAACCTTTGATGTGTCTTAAAATCTCATCTGCTGATTAAGTCTAAACTTTTAAAGGGTCTTTTATCTAATTCAATCTATAGCTGAGTGAGTCAATCGGTTTAATAGTGTGCCACTTACAAACATTCAATTTGTACGCGTATTCTATGAGTTAACATATGCATGTTAGCATGTGCGTTGATTCAATAGTGACTAAAGCGTGCAACCAAGTTCTACATCATACATGTGGAAAGAAAGATTCTAGTGCCAGAAATGAGGAGGAGCTAGGTCTACCAAGTCCTCTCTTCAAAACTGCTGTAATAATCACAAAGTTTGGCTTGTATATAAGTCCCTACCGAAAGGATAGATCCTAACCATTGGATCATTCCTCGTAATCACTTTTTTCAAACTTCCATAATGGCCTAGTGCCCATTACATTGGCCAATCCCCAAAATAACCCATGTCTATCTAGTTTGCCAAAGCAATTTTGATGCAAGCAGCTGGAAAGTTGGGTAAGGTAAAGTAAAAAAAAATGAAACTTTGATCTCTGTTTTAGCCAAGGTTTCTTAGAGGGAATATAGGGAAAACCTCTTGTAGGGTGCTAATCTAATAAAACCCAAAAGTTTACAAAAGATCTAACAAACCTCTAAGAGAAAATCATATTCAATAATCAAAAGTCTCCTTTACATGTTATCAGAGAATCGATTTTATTTTATTTTATTTTTTTTGAGAGGGGGATGGGGGGGAGGGGGGAAGAACCTAAAACCAAACTTAAGGGCCTAGTAACATATGTTAACCCTTCATCTAGAATACCCCCAAAATGCAGCTTCCCTATCTAAAATTTTCTGGGCAATTTGAAGCAAACAATTTTATTTGTATCCTTCTATTTTGGACTGAGTCCACCACAATGATTTGATTTAGTGGTGCTTGTAATCTTGCTTTTGAAGTAATAATTCTATGTTGCAGCTAGAATTTCTGAGCTTTTCCTTTTCTAGGGGATTAATTCTGAAATTTTTTGTTGATAATATAAGGTATTTGTTCCTTTACTAGTAAAAGAGATTATTGATAAATCTTTGTCTGCCAAGACTATCTATGATGTTTGAAATGCTAAAGCTGGATGATTTTTTGTAGTTAATGCGTGATTTAATTTTATTTTTATATATAATAAGCAATATAATCTAAAGACGATGAGAGGAAAGCCACCATGACATTGATGGAGTTGGTAACCAAAGAGTTGCATAATAAAATAAGACACATGTTATCATCTCCAATACTGAGATAAGGGATATATGATGGGTCATAACACAAGTGTTTGTTATAATTGCCTTTTGCACTCTTACAATATCAGTGTATCATAACTGATGTTTTCTGCAATATTGGGTCTATTTGTTTTCTTCAAGTACTTATCTGAAAAATTGTTCTCCTAAAAATTGAAGAGTTCTATTTCTATTTTGCAGGATATTGTGCTTATCTTGATGTAGAGAATGCAATGGATCCATCCCTTGTAGAGTCAATAGGTGTAGACACTGAAAATTTGCTTATTTCACGGTCAGATTCTGCTGAAAATTTATTAAGTATTGTTGATACCCTGGCTAGAAGTGGATCTATAGCGGTTATTGTGGTTGATAGTGTAAGTGATTTCTTTCTCTATGTTAATATGATTACAGATATTCTATGGCTTTTTTGTACTTAAACAAATGGTAACATATCATTCACTATGTCCTTTCATGAAACCTTTTCATTATCTAATGCTCAGGTTTTTATTTAGTTCTTGTTAAGTTAAAACTTCAATCTTCATTGTTCACACGGTTGTGATGCTATCCGAGTAAATTGGGATAGAACAGTACAATACTAATGAAAAGTATTATTGGTGACATTGTAAGAACACTTGACTAATAATTTTATATTTTCGACTTTGAGATTTCTCTTGATACAAGGAAATGCTGAAAATTTGTTTGTCCTGGGTGTATACAAGAGGAACTGTGAGGTGGTACTACTCTTGGATCAGTTATGCACTTTCTTGCGATACTATTGCTGGACATTGTTCTTCCGTGGATATGAATAGTCAGTAATTGTTTCATTTAGTTGCGAGTTCACTTCTTTTCCTTCACATAAGCTGATGACTTCTACAGGTAGCAGCTCTTGTATCCCAATGTGAACTTGATGGAGCTATAAATGGCTCTTTCCCAGAGTTACAATCACGATTGAGGACACAAGCACTACGAAAAATTCATTCCTCATTACGCCAGTCCCAAACTCTTCTTATTTTCATAAACCAGGTAGATTTCCTGTTTGTTTAATGGCTCTGAACTAATTATCATTAATTGCACTTGTTTCAATTTCTCTCCTGTACATGAGGGATGAAATGTGTTCATTAGTGTTAGCTGTTGGATGATATTGATCCAGGTTAGATCAAGGCCACATGAAGGTTTTGGGTCTGCTAATGATGTAATTTGTGGTGGAAATGCTTTGAAATTCTATGCAGCTGTTTGGATGAGAGGTATTAGAACAGGATTGATTAGGAAAGAAAATGAGGTTAAACTGTTAGCATTGAAGGAGGGTGCATAAGGTCTATATTTATTTGAAGTACATACAGACCCAACCTGGTAAATAAGCGCATCATAAAGTTGGATGGCTGTCTAACTTCATTAGGTCTGGTCCATCTAGTAGTTTGGAAATTATGGTGGTTTTACCTCCCCCAAGACTGAAATTCATGAAGGTGGAATGGGTTGAGGAGAAGTGCTTATCTGAACCAGTGAGGTAATCCATTGGAAGAATATCTCCTCCCGGGCTCAGAGCAGAGGAAGGTAAGGGTTAGTCTACTGTAACCAAAAGGTGAAATAATGTGCAGTTGTGCACTGGTTAACAAATGAAGTTGTATTGAGCTTTATACAAATGAGATGAACTTAATGACCAAGTCATGGTAAACTTGATAAAAATATTATAATCATATTGGTTTTGGTATAGCTTGAATTTCATTGTAATCAAGATTCTGTATCTTGACTTTTTTTTTTAAATTATAAACTTCAAAACATTTTTTATGCTTTTCGATCTTACAACACCACCTTTTTTGATCTTCAAGGGTTTTTTTTTTCCTCATCACGTCCATCCGCCCGATAAATCATTTTAATGCTCGTCTTTACCTTGGGTTTCTTGCTCTGGTTTTTGTAATGTCTGTTTTTTTCAGATTACCGGTCTTTCTGTTTCTGTGCAAGTTGTGAAAAATAAACTGGCAGCTGCAATGAAGAAGGCTGACCTGGAAATAGGATTTGGGAGGGGCATTCTCCGTGAAGCAGACGTCTTGGAGATGGCTTGTCAGCATGGAGTCATCTTCAAAAAAGGAAGTTGTTACCATATTAGAAAGGGAATTTCTTCAAGATAAGCAAGAAGCTGAAAATTATCTGGCTGAAAATGTTGAAATTCTAAATAAGCTTGTAATGATCATAAGAAGCCGCTTGTTCGAGTGAAACTCAATCATGGAGGAATTCTTGAATGGAGCCAGTCCAATACATCTTTAGTCCTCATGAATATGATGCTTACAGGGCTCATTAATTCCAAGTCCTAACAACTTCCAAGCCTGTCATCTTGTCTATGCCAAATGCATAGCTTTATGGCCATCTACTTGAGTTATTTATCTTAGCTTTGCCTTTACATGTAGGATGGTTATGTTGAGTTTTCCTTGTAATATCTGTCTACATTGAAGTCAGCGCCTCCTATGGCATATTAATTGAGTTCTGCAGAATATTCATCTGACTGATATGAGGCTATCCTATCTTCTCAGCTCCTTCAAGTTCTTTTTCTTATATTTCGTTCTATGTTTGTGCTAATTTGTTTGTATTTCCATGTTTTGGTGAAAAGCAAAAGCCCCCACTAGGTGGTTTTTAAACCCATGGACGATGAGACAACACTTTTTCAAAGTATCTTTAAGAAGTTAGCCCTCCCCTACTCCACTTTTATGATTTGGTGAATATTTTGTTTTTTAAATGAAGGTATTGATTTTCCAATCTCTATTTATGCTTTATTATTTAAAAATTGATAAAAGAAACCTTTGCTGGAATCTTATGTCTTGGAATTCTATGATTACTGATCAACCCGAACTGTCGACATGGATTCCAAAAAGTTTCTGAAGCCTCACAATGACGTTAAAATTGTCAAAACCCATCTATGTGATGTTTGCACATAGATTAGACTATTCAAAAATGATTGAACCAACATTAATTTATGTAGGCCTGATTGAGGAAGAAGAAGAAAAGGAGTGTAATATTTTGTTATTATTTTTGGAGTGGAATCATCCAAATGAAGTACAAAGGGGAAGTTTTAAGTGATGGAATGCAATTGGTAATGGGTGGTAGTCGGTCCCTAAAATTTTTACAACTATAAAAAAAAAACGTATTGCCTTTTAGAACTTCTTTTGGTTTTGTTGTACTATACATGTTTACTTGGGGAACTATTACCATCTCACATTTGTTAATTTCTTATTTGTATGTAATTGTAAACTAGGTCAGTTTTTTTTTTTTGTGTGCATGTTGATTTAACCTACTTTGTTATTAGTGCAGGTACATGCTAACTCAGGAAGGTAAGGAAGCAGCAATGGGATGCCTTTTGAGGTCTGGTTTAGTTGATTGTACTGCTCATTTGGATACAATCAAAAGATTTCCTAGTCAAGATGTTCAATATTCATCGGATTTGATGTTTGATCTTACGAATTTGGTTGAACAAAAAGTGACACACATCTGTTGATGTGAGTAGTCAAGGAAAATCAGTTGGTGTTCCAGCTGAGTTTCTTGAGAAGGTAAAATCTTTTCTTCACAAATATCTATCATGCATTCTTGGTAGTTTAGAGAGTATATGTATGGTGGGATGCCTCTTCACTTCAATATCTCTCCAACGTAAATAAATTCTCTCAATAGGGACGTTACCATTTCTATGATCTCTCATCATTATAAAATTACATTTTAACTTGAGACTTGTTTCAAAGCAGAGTCAGACATGAATTTTTTTTAGAAAATAGTGTTGTTTACATAGATCTTCATTAGAAATGCACAAACAGTCTCAATTGACTTTCATTTATTCATCCTCATTGGGGTTACTCCTAAATTCCTTTATGTATGCTCATTTGACTTTGTCCTTAATTTTTCTGGCAACGACATTGTATTTGTGATAGTCCTATGAATTTTTTTATTTCTTGTTTGCTTAACATTCAGCTCTATAAAGCATGGCAGTCTTAGCGCTGTCTTACCAAAACAAGCGGGGAAAGCTCAACAGTCTTACTGCTGTCTTATAAAAAAAGGGAAATAGAAGAAGAATCAGAATATTACATATGGAAGGCTTCAATATGCAGTCGTTATTGCTGCACAATTCACTCATACCTTTACATAACTAAATTACACCCTGCTAGTCCTATTGTGGGGGAGTGCCGGGTGGGGGGGGGGGGGGGAGATGGTTAGAACAAGTTTCTCTGAGAAACTTTCTTAGGTAGTTGTGGTAAAGAATTGAATAAAATCTGGGATTATTGGTCATGGGATGTGTCTGTCATTGAGTTTTACCTATATGACGAGATTTTATCACAAAAAAAGGTTTCAGATCATTTCTGGAACAATTTCTAGTGATGATTTTTGCTCTTAGGAGCATTTTGTGCCTCCTCCACAACCTTAGTCCATTAAACATGACATTCGGTGTATAATTTCATATACCAGGGCCACTAATGATGTGGCCTACCAAATGAAGAAAACCCTGGGTAGTAAAATATTGCTACACAGGTGACAGGTGACATGTTAAGCTTATTGAGCAGATGATTGTTGTGCAACCTAATGGTTCTTTTTGAATGTTGGGATCCTATTTCTCATAATTAATTATGGATGGACTAGCTTTTACACATCTATGTAATTTATTGTCATTTCTTCAGTGGTGTATGCATCAATGGAAGGTCACACCCACATCTTTTGGCACATTACTATAGTGGAAATATTTGAAGTTTGAACTTTGTTTTCTGTTGTGCCATTGTATTTTCTTCTCTCTTTTTGTAATCAATATCTGGTTGCTTGTTATGTAAATCTTTTTGTACTTTTTGCTTCTGATTTGGTTCTTCCCTTTCGTTAGTTCACACATATGGGGTATTCTGAGGTACAAATTCGTATTGCTTTTGCAAAGGTTTCACAAGCTACCCAAAACAAGGAGACCTCTTCAATTTGGTCTGTTGTTCTTCATCATCTTAGGAAAGATCAAGTTGATGCAATGCTTTCAGAGTGTGGGCAAGCTCTTGGAAAGGATTCTCTTGCAACCTTAACTACCAGCAAGTTTAAGGAAGTTGGTATGCTTTCTTGACCATGCCAATAAAGTAACTAGGTATTCTGTTTACCCAAAATTGGGTATTTTAAATGGGAAGTCTATTAAAAATCAGGTCGAGCGGACTTTGTTGAGGAGAATAATCAACATGAATTTCCTTGTGGAGGTGCACAATGCGGTTCAGATTCTTCATATTTTGCTGATTTAGTGCAAAGCTCTTTTATTTTACAAGCATGCTCATCATCTGTAAGGATAGAAGCTTTTACATGCTCATAATATAGAAATAAACTATTGATAATTGTTTGATTTTTTTCACATCTTTTTTTTAGGATTATTCAGAGCAGAAATCATTGAATTCTGATGGTGTGGACACTAATATGAATGCCGTAATAATGCCACCTCTAAATTTTGGGGAGAGATTTGTAGATGTCTATGATGTGATCTTGATATTGGATGACTGGGAGCAATTTGCAGATGGCCACCAACTCCCAATAGCCATGGCATCTTGATGCATCCAGAAATGTGCTAGTAACTGAACTTAGCGCTACGTTATATTGCGCTAAAAATGATGGCTACAGTGTAGTCATTTTTTAAAAAATGACGGTCTTGGGCCGTCGTTTTTAGCGCAATATGACATAGTGTAGAATCCAACACAACTGCACCAGAGATAGAATCAGAGGTAACGAAGGAAGGCTCATTAGGTGTCCATAGCATTCCCAATGCGTACCTTGGAAGTTAGAACACATACAAATCCTGATAATCTGACTCCCTTTTTCTGTATGCTCCCTTCATAAAACCATACAAAACCATAAAGATCTGTCCTCATGGTTCTCGAAAAAAAAAAAATAGGATCTACAGTTCTGTGAAGGGAGAATACAAAAAAGGGAGTCGGATTATCTCGACTAAACATATTTGTGGGCTCTTATGGGGGCAAACAAAGATACAACCTTTGACCCTCTAACAAAGAAGCTGCCTATCGAGTATTAACCACATTCTTAGTAATTCATATAAACACATATACCAACTCAATCTGACAACATGGACTGCATCTAACAATAATTTTTTAATTGGTTCAGATTGAACCAAACCAATATATTATATTTTTTTATTGTTCATATTTAAAATTTAAATTATTTTATTTTTATTTAACTTGAATATTTTTAACTTTACAATTGTACTTAAAACTTGTATTCTTGAATTATATATATGCACAAGTAAACCAATCTAGGAAACCAAAGCAACCCAGTAAACCGAATTATCTCAACCTACCCCCTACAAACTGGGTTAATTCTAGAGTGGTGAACCCCAAACCCAAATTGGAACCAAGCAAACTAACGAACCAGGTAACATAGGACTGGATCCAACATGGAAATGGCATTAAAACCAGTAATTCTGTTCAAAGCTATGGCATGATCAATTATTCAAAAAGGAGGGACCAATCTTACACGACTAATTGGTTTATACTAGAGTACACTAACGGGATTTGGGGTCGATCCAATTGTTTGAGATATGCAAAATAAGTATCTACCATGGTGGACATAGTGTATGAATAAATGTATCCAATCATGTTAACATATCATAAAACACGGTTCAAAGGTTGAAAATTGAATTGTAAGCTTTTCAAGGGTTTGATGTTTCTAGAAATGCTTTGTATCCAACAAGCCAACAACATACCTTTTAAATGTATGGTTAGCCCTAAGAAAATAATTGATGCAAAAAAGAAGATGATTTAGTAATTCTCAGCATGCTTTCCTTATTATTTAAAAATATGCATAACATGGATTTGTTTGTTAAAACTAGAGTAATAGCCATTCAATCATAAAATTTTATTTCTTAGAGATCATCGAAACCTTGTGGTTGACTTGGCTAAATGAATGTTGTTCCTCCACTCCACTACGTTCAAAGCCACGCTTTTTGTTAGTTTATATATAGATGTTAAAATTAATTGTTTTATATGGAAAAAATGTCAAAATCTGTTAGAAGTTTTAAAACCATGCATACCACACCACAACCTTTAGCACCCCATCTTTTTGTCACTTACAAGCATCAATGTTTTGCTACTATGGTCACTGCTGTCCTCTGAGTTAAGAATAATGACATTAAATGTGCTTTTAAAAAAACTAAGAAGAATAGATACTGACCTAAACTTACAAAAATTAGAAAAATACCATAAAAAGTTTGGAGAGTTAGCACAAATGTAGGACAAATGGGGTCATTTTGAGAAAAAATAACACCACAACCCTCTAGTGTTGATGGCCTAGAACTGATTTAAGAGGCTATTATAATTATATTATTGATTTTTATGTTTGCAGCATTTGGATTCAATTACAATAGATCTTGCTAGCTGATTTGAGTGAATTGCTTATAGGCATTGTTATTGATAATCGTCATTCTATTTAACCTAAGGGCCATGATTAGTAGACTCATGAAAAATGAACTCTTAGGATTATGTGTGAACATATGAGTTCACTTTCAGGAGTCTACAGCTCTTAACCCTTAACCCAACAAGATATGTTTTGTCTAATTCAATGAAAGTTATGTACATTTTTATCCCTTTCTTCCTTGAACCTTCTCCTTCATTTGTCCAAGTAAAAAAGATATTCTCCGTAGTTGACCTCCCTTGATGTAAGCCGACTTGATTATTTGATGTGTTATTATTTTCTTAATCATTTATCCACAACCATCCCATAGTTTCGCATTTTTCTTATAAGTTGTATCCTACTTTGATCAAGACAACTTTCATATCTCTTTTGTTCTTTTGAATAGGTACCATAGTGCTTCTCCGTCCATTGGCATTTTCATAATCTTAAAAATCTTGTTTAATCACTTTCAACCAACAATCACATATTGAAATATCATTTCACCATAACATGTATATTTTAGGTATTCATCTTCTTTCATTTATACAATAGGCCACAACTTGGGAACAAGGTGGTGGCCCTGCAGTAATCGTTCACTTTTGGTTTTTTGTGTATTCACCTAGGCCCCTCCTTGCCTTTGATACTATTATATTGAAATATTTCATATAGTAGTTTGTAGCATATATGAATTACATGCAATCCTTTTTTAAGGTTGATTCTCTCAAGCATATGTGTTTTACTAATGCTTTTACATATATATGCAGCATTGTGGGATCAAATAAGAGGTCAACTTTCCATTTTAAGCCCCAATAGCACTGGATATGTTGATTGGTCAATGTAGGTTTCATATGTGATCCATTTCATCTATTTTCGTTCTTTAGCTCGTATATTTTCCTATTTTGATTTTTTTTTTCCTTTTTCAAGATAGATATCATATTTTCATATCTATCTTGAAAATGTTTGTAAACCAATTTCAATAAATTTGTTCTCTTTATTTATTATTATTTTTTTAATTTTTTTAATCAATTTCAGGAAGTTTAAGATTTTGAAATTTAAAAAAAACCTCAATCTGGGGAGCAAACCCAGGTCGCTCAACCATTGCTCCACCACTCAAGTGATTCTTTTTTATTTTATTACAGGTGGGGAGACTCAATGCCACGACTCTGGGGAGCAAACCCAGGCCTCTCCACCACTGCTCCACCACTCGAGTGATTCTTTTTTTTATTTTATTATGGGTGAGGAGACTCAATATCATGACTCTGGGGAGCAAACCCAGGTCGCTCCACCACTGCTCCACCACTCGAGTGATTCTTTTTTTTATTATTATTACGAGTGGAGAGACTCAATGTCACGACTCTAGGGAGCAAACACAGGTCGCTCAACCATTGCTCCACCAATCAGGTGATTTATTTTTATTTTATCATGGGTGGGGAAACTCAATGTCACGACCCTAGGGAGCAAACCCAGGTCGCTCAACCAGTACTCCACCACTCGAGTGATTCCTTTTCAT
>NW_028237524.1:0-19282 GCF_017979445.1 Akebia trifoliata
CGTCTTTTCCATTTTTTTATGATAATTTGACTTTTGGGACTCCAAAAATGATAATTAAATAGTCTAATTTTTATAATTTTTTGTTAGGAATCTAATGGTATGATCAAATTTTAAAAATTCTTGTTCTAGAAAAAAATCATTATTTTAGCCTAGTGTGACTCAAAAATCGTGGATTTTGTAACTTTTCTGATCAGACTCACATTTGAGCGTGCTTATAAGCTAAAGTATGTTTTTTGACCATTTTGAATCCAATGGTGAGGTCAGATTTCATTAAAAATGGAAAGAACAAAATCCTAAATTTTTATCCTAAGTCCCACTTTCAAGATTTTCTCAAACTTCTACTATTTTTTATTTTTTCCTCGAAATTCAAATAAAAAACTTGGGATTTTACAAATATTATGTTCATTTTATTGATGATTATAGCTAAAACATTTGGTTTTTCCAATGTATAACAAATCTGAAGTTCTAGGGATATTTAGGAAATTTCAATTGTTGGTAGAAAACGTGTTTGATCGACGTATTAAACGATTCCACAGTAATTGGGGTGGTGAGTTTCATAATGTTTCGACTTTTCTCTCACAATGTGGAATTGAATATCAAGTTTCATGTCCCCATACACATGAACAAAATGGTTTCGTTGAGTGATGTAATTGTCATATTGTTGAAATGGGTCTTTTTCTTTCAGCCCAAGCAATGGTCCTTCAAGTTTATTGGCATCATGCTTTTGCAATTGTAGTATTTCTAATCAATAGGTAGCAAACACCTTTGCTTCAAAATGATACACCTTTTCACAAATTATTTCAGTTTAATCTGGATTAAAGTCTCTTGCATGAGTTTGGTTGTGCATGCTACCCGTACTTAAGGCCTTTCAATAAACATAAATTGGATTATCAATCTTTTCGACATGTATTCTTGGGATATAGTTCTTATCATTAGGGTTATAAGTGTTTAAATCCTTCCATGGAAAACTTAATTATTTCTTGTCATGTCATCTTTGAAAAAATTAATTTCCCATTTTTAGATCGTGCTACAACTCTCTCTATGCCAACATTGGACAATTCACCATGTACTGTGGATCCTCCAATATTTTCTGCAGGATCACAATTTCGTACCCACACCCAATGTTGAACCATCACAACAACCACAAAATCCCATTATTTCACCCACACCTCTACCCACTTCAGCCTTGCCTCCACATCCACTTATTCTACCATCACAACAACCTTCAACAAATCCCATCATCTTACCCACACCACCAACCACCTCTTCCATAAATACCCCTTGCATAGCTATCAACAATTTTGTCCCTATTGCACCATTCCCATCCAACCCAGCTCCACAGCATTCACCCTCAATAAATAAGTAGACAGTTAAGCTTCCAAGGGCTACACAAGTCCACCCAATGGTCATAAGTATCAAAGTCGACACTTATAAGAAAAAAATGTTTACTTCTATTAAACATTCATTTCCTCAAGCATTTATTATTGCTGGATCAACAGATGTTCTTGAACCTTTTTCATATACTCAAGCAAATCAATCACTTGAGTGGCGAGAGGCCATGGTAGCGGAGTTCAATGCTCTTATTCAAAATGGTATGTAAACCTTTGTACCATCAAGAAATTTCGCTAACATTGTGGGTTGCAAGTAGATTTTCAAACTTATAAAGAATGCCGATGGGTCTATCTCTCAATATAAAGCCCGCCTTGTTGCCAAGGGATTTAACCAACAAAAAAGTATAGATTATACTGAAACGTTCAGTCCAATTGTGAAACATACGTCTATCCGTCTTATAATGTCACTTGTGTTTTCAAATGGGTGGACTATACAGCAATTCAATGTAAACAATGTTTTTCTTCATGGAAAACTCAACGAAGAGGTCTACATGTCCCAACCATCGGGGGTTCATTGTTCCTAACCATCCATTTAATGTTTGTCGACTTCACAAGTCCCTTTACGAACACAAACAAGGGCCACAAGCTTGGTTTCATCTACTCCGCTCTTTTCTTATTGAGTTTATATTTATGGGATTGAAGACTGATACATCTTTATTCATCTACAATAATAATGACAGCACCCTCTATGTCCTTGTATATGTGGATGATATACTAATCACTGAAAACAACCAACATGTTATTTCTTCAATGATTATCCAAATGGCCAAGGAATTTGCTATTAAGGATCTTGGTCTTTCCCATCTCTTTTTTGGAATTAAAGTCATTCATCATCCCAAAGGGCTACTCTTGTCGCAACAACAATGCATCTACAACCTTCTGGATCTAGTCAAAATGACTGATTGTAAACCTATTACCACACCAATCGCATCTTCACTTACCATATCTCAATTTGTTGGTAACCCATTGAAGGATGCTTCTTCTTATCGTAGTATTGTTGGGGCATTATAATATGTTACATTAACTTGACTGGATATTGCATTTGCAATCAACAATGCTTGTCAATTTATGCATGGTCCAACATATTTTCATTGGGTCGTCATGAAGCGCATCCTTAGATATCTCAAAGTGACAATTATGCATGGACTAGGTATTTGCAAGTCACAATCTTGTCAATTGATTGCCTATTCCGATACTGATTGGACTGGCTGTCCGGATGAACGGAAGTCTATTGAGGGATATGCTTTCGTCCTTGGCCCAAATTTAATTTCCTGGAGTTCCTACAAGCAAGCCACCGTAGCTCATTCAAGCATAGAGTCAAAATATTGGTTACTTGCAACTACTGCCACAGAACTTACCTGGCTTCAGTCCTTACTCAATGAATTGAGTGTTTTTCTACCTAAGGCCCCTATCCTTTTGGTGTGACAACATAGGTGCTACATACCTTACCATCAACCCTATCTTTCATGCACGAACAAAACATGTTGAGATTGACTTCCACTTTGTTCATGACAAGGTTGCTCGTCATGACTTGGATGTTCGTTTCATATTAATTAAAGATCAAGTTTCAAATGTTCTCACCAAGGGGTTACCATCGTCACGCTTTATGTTTCTCTGAGACAAACTCAATGTGAAGCCAGACCCATTGAATTTGAGGGGGGATGTCAAGGAATAACATTGTGCAATACTATATCACTTCAACTATCAAAAGTTACCCAAATAGCCATAGAAAAATCTTTCCCATTCTGTCTTGGATGTCACAGGTAGCATAGAATCTTTCTCTTATAAGCTTATTTCCTATTTGGCATTGGATAGCCCAGCTGGCCTAGAATCCCTCTCATTTTGTATTACTTTCTATATTCATTATAATATAGAGAATTCTCTATGTACTATAATACCAATCAGCTCCTAAATATGAGCCATACATTAAGAAGTATTCAAATTATATATATTGGTGCCTCTCATGAAGAAGTAATGAGTGAGAGAGCATGACAAAATTCAATTCTTGGGTCATAATAGAATATTATTTATCTTCTTTGTTCTGGTTGTTTATATTAACTTTACAGCATCAAATAGAAGAGTAAAGATGTCGATAAAATAAACCTCAAGTACATAACACGATTTAGTCAACTCGAGGAGTTAAATAGATACCGTATCAAATCAACTGTAGAATAAAAGCGAATACTCTTGCTAGTTACAAAAGTCAGGAGAATAGAGCTACAAGGCCATTATGAGCCTAGATAATGATGTATTAAAGTCATTATGAGGTAAGAAAGTGGATCACAATGACATCATGGGTCATCAATGATAAACATCATGGGAAAAGGTTATATACTCAAAATAAATAAGCTAATTCTATAAATAGGGAGACTTCTCCCACCTCAAGGTAAGTAAATAAAAAAGACACAACACTACTTTGTTTCTAAATATATACTCCTTTACAATTTTTTTCAAGTTCTAACTTAATCATTGGAGGTCCCTTAGTCGGCACCACATTGGTATCTTTTTAAGTGAGACTAATAGACAACACAATCGAAAAGTCAAAGTTCAGTAAAAAAAGGAGATAAAAAAAAGTAGAAATCAACACATAATTCAAGAATCAATCATCATCATCAATTTAGATCTCGAAGAGAGTGGGATATCTGTTAAATGCCCCATACTTTTTCTGGCGTCGTCTATGGGAAACGAAGAGTAAACCTAGAGCACCCACAAGCCAAAAGCTTTACCCATCAATTTAAAATCCTTACCCTAGCCATTATATTCCTTTCATCAAGTCCTTATATTCCCTCATCAAACCTTTAGATTCTCTTTATCAAACTTGTAATATTTATTTCCTCAAACAAATCTAAAGTTCCATCACAAACGCATTCCCTTCAAACACATAGTGTGCACAATCAACCAAAAGGCCTGTTTTGCAAAGCAGCACTCTCAACTAAGAAGACTCCTAGTTCCTGATGAGGTAGCTATCTTTTTAACTGAAGTTACACTAGTAGAATATCCTTCTTAGGAGATTTCATGCATGTTAATACCCCGATATTTTAATCATTCCACCAATCTACCCCAATGGCCAGTCCATCCAATCAATCACAGACCCAAACAGAACCACTCCAAACTCTTCAAAATCAACTTCTTACAGTCCAAAACTAGATAGTGGAACAATAGGAAATAATGACTACTCTATGCCAAGAGAAGAAAGGTTACAAAGTCAACTCAATGGTTAGGGGGCACAAAACCCATGAGGGGCGAACAATATAATTAACTAAGGTATAGAACAAGTTGGAGAGAATAATTTACCCCAAGAAGATATGGATCTTCCTATCCTCAATAGGAGAATGGTCCAAGAGGAGGAATCAAAAACCACCGATTATAAAGAAGCAGGGCAATCAGAAGCGACTAGAGGAAATAATGGCAACTTTATTAACCGCAATGAACTAGATTCAATGTTGAAAAAATGGAAAGAAGAATTCAATGCTTTGATGGCATTCAGGAAGGAGAAATCAATCGAACAACTCACATGACTGGCAATCAGAGATTTGAAGGGTTTACCATTTGTTGCATTGATCATGGAGGAAGAAATGCTTAAGAAATACTATATTCCTAAGTTTAATCTCTACAATGGAGCTACTGACTCGATAGAACATTTGTACCATTCCAAACAAATGATGGCTTTGGAAGAAGGGAAGGATGATCTGTCTACATGGAGGAGTACGGACTTAGTTCCATTGACTAGCTCCTAAGTCGAAAGACAACTTTTCTAAGCTCTGCATGAGCTTCATGGGATAATTCATGGGCGGTGGATGACAATAGATGGGAGTCAATTCACTTTTCAACCTCAATAAGAGATGTGAAGAAACTATAAGGGAGTACACGTACAATTTTAAAATAAAACTCCTTCAAATCAACAATTGCGATGACCTCATTGCCATCATCGCATGTCGGGAAGGGATATCCAAACAATATGAAGCTCTATGATTGTTTAGTCAAAAATAGCCCAGAGAAGATGGAGGATCTTCTATTGAAGGCGGCAAAATATACAAAACTTGAAGAAAACAAGCAAAGCATTACTCCAATAACAATTCTACAAACTATAGAAAAGCCTTCTTAGTAGGGATAGCAAAACCTGAAGCAAAAGAAGAAATGAAGGAACAAAAAAAACCAAGGAAAGAAAAGGTTAGGATTTACACTCTACTTAATAACTCATTGGAGCTTATCTTCTGACAAATTCAGAAAGAACCTTTCATCAAATGGCCAAGATCGATGCATGCAAATCCCTCCATGAGAGATGGGACAAAAAGGTGTAACTTTCATAAGGATCGTGAGCATCGTATTTCAAAGTGCAAGTCTTTGAAAAACATGATTCAAAACTTGATAAATTGTGGATACTTGCACGAGTACATAGCACGACCCAGGACAACTCAAAACCATCAATAGCAACGTCAGTAGCAACGACTTTCACCTCCACTTCCTAGGGTGCAGGGACAACAAAATCAAAGAGAAAATGTGATCAATGTGATCCATGGAGGAGCAGTTACACAAACTAACTAGACAAAGTAACTGGGCAGAAGAAATTTGATCATAAAAGTAGTACAAGTATGAAAAGTTTACCAAATCCGACCTCAACCATTGTGGGTCCAACCGCTATTAGAAGGAAGAAGGTCAACAATTTTTTTTTTTTTATATCAGGATTTGGAAGGAATATATGAGCTACATGAAGACGCTCTAGTCCTTACATTACCCATCGAAAATCATGACGTCCATCGGATCTTGGTGGATTTAAGAAGTTCAGTAGACGTTTTCTTCATCAAAGTATTTAAGAATATGAACTTCAATAAATAAGCGATAGAGCTGCAAAGTTCACTCTTAGTTAGGTTCAATGGAGATGCAACCAAGACACTGTGAGAGATTACATTACCAGTATCAGCAAGACTAGTAACCGGGATGACATGGTTTATTATAGTACATGCACCTTCGCCTTACAACGTCATTTTAGGGCAAACATGGATTCACAAGATGAAGGACATCCCTTCAAATTATCATCAATTGGTATGATTCCCTACCACATACGGAGTATGTGAAATCAGAAGAGATCAAACGATAGCAAGATGATGTTATGTTGCCTCATTTAAGCGGAACGAGATAGAACAAAAGACGACCCTTGAGGAGAAAACCCTTCAGTTCGATCAATAGCGATTAAAGTTAAACTCTACCACGACAAAAGCCCGAGTAAAAGAGTGGAAAGAGTAACCATCGATTGAACCAATCGAGGCCATCGACATTGGGAAAGGAAAAAAGATAAGGAAAATGTTTATCGAGACCGTACTAATAGAGCAAGAGAAGAAGGAATTAACCAAATTCCTAAAGAGGAACATGGTCCTTAGAGGACATGGCGGGAATAGACCCAAAAATCATATGTCACAAGCTCAATGTGGATCCAAGCAATCCACCAATACAACAAAAAAAGGAGATCGTTGGCACTAGAACAACGGGATGCAACAAATAAGGAGATAGAGAAGTTACTATGAGCAAATTTCATCAGAGAAATATAATATCACAGCTAGATAGCCATCATAGTCATAGTATTGAAGAAAAATGATAAGATCCGAGTATGTATAGACTTTACTAGTCTTAACAAAGCATGTCCGAAAGACTATTTTCCTTTACCTCGGATCAAACTGTTGGTAGACGCGACATCAGGACATGATTTCTTGTCCTTCATCAACGGATATTATGGGTAAAACCTGATTATGATACTTTCAGACGACTAGGATAAGACGTCATTTATTATAGACAGAGGGACTTTCTACTCTAGAGTTAAGCCCTTTGGTTTAAAAAACACAGAAGCAACTTATCAAAGACTAGTCACTCGGATGTTCAAGGAACAAATAGAAAAAATGATGGAAGTTTAAATAGATGACGCTTTGATCAAGAACAAAAAATGGCAAGATAAAATTCAAGATCTAGAAGAAACTTTCAAAATCTTGAAGAAGTATCAAATGAAGTTCAACCCAGCAAAATGTGCCTTCGTAGTTTCATCTGGAAAGTTTATTGGGTATTTGGTGATGAAGAGTGGAATTGAAGCCAACCCAGATAAAAAATGAGCCTTATCCTAAGCTCACAAACAAAACTCAAGTTCCAAAATTCAAGAAGCCCAAGCTTCAAAAAAGGGTCTAAGCTCACAAACGGATCCCAAATTCCAAAAATCAAGAAGCTAAAGCTTCAAAATGAGCTCGAGCTCACAAATGGGACCCTAGTTCCAAGAAAAAAGAAGCTAGAGCTTCCAAAGAGCCCACTCACAATAGGAACCCACATTCCAAAAACACAAAAGGCCCAAACTCAATCCAAAACACAAATACATTATAATATATCCCATAACAAAGATATTATCTTCCTTAATCCCATAATAAAAATTTCTTAAAATCTTAAATTTTGGAAATATCCAAGATCCTAAGAGGGGTATTGATGGAACCAAAAATATTTAATCCTAGGGATTAGAGAAAATAACATCCCAACCTAATCCAAACTCGATTGAACTGATACAATGGGTCAAACCCTTACCCTACTTAGTTCGGATTAAGGAATCTGATTCCTTCAATGTTTCTAACCTAAGGAGGTTCGGCCTTCCCTTAGGTGCCAACCCCTCCAATGTTTCTAACCTCGAGGAGGTTCAGCCTCTCCTAGGAAATTGATCCCTTCAATGTTTCTAACCTTAAGGAGGTTCGGCCCTCCTATTAGGAACATCCCTTCAATGTTTACAACCTCAAGGAAGTTCGACTTTCCCTTGGAGACCTATCCCTTCAAAATGTTCAACCTCAAGGAGATTTGACCTCCCTTTTATAACCGATCCCCTCGTTGATTCCAACCACAAAGAGGTTCGGTTCTACCCTAGGGATCCGACCCCTTCACCACATTCATATCTCAAGGAGGTTCAATTTCCCTTAGGAGTCAATCCCTTGACATAGTACAAGGATCAATCATTTAAAAAAGACAAGATCTCTTTCAAATATTATAACTAATAGTTACACGAGAAGCAGCAAAGGGAAAAGTAAAGATATCGATAAAATAAACCTCAAGTACATAACATAACTAAGTCAACTCGGGATGTTAAATAGACACAGAATCAAATTAGTTGTAGAATAAAAGCCCCACTATTCTTGTCAATTACAAAAGTTAAGAAAGTGGAGCTTTAAGGCCATTATAAGCCTAAATAATGGTGCATTGCAGTCATTATGAGGAAAAAAAGTGGCTTACAATGACATCATGGATCATCAATGATAGACATCATGGGAAGAGGTTACAAACTCAAAGTGAATGAGCTAATTATAAAAACAAGGAGACTTCACTAACCTTAAGGTATGTATGTAAAAAAAGGACACAAAGTTACTCTGCTTCTATGTCTCTTCTCCTAACTCTGTAATTTTTCTCAAGTTCTAACGTAATCATCAAAGTCCCCTTGACTGACACCACATCGGTGTCTTTTTAGGTGAGACAATGGAAAAGGCAATCGAAAAGTCAAAGTTTAGTCAAAAAAGAAGATCGAAGAAAGTGAAAAATCAGCACGCAATTCGAGGATCAATTGTCATCAACAATATAGACCTCGAGGAGAGAGGGGAGATCCAATAAATCCCCCACAAAACTACTCATTTTTAGAATACCTAATTAAAGTTTGATAAAAGATAAAATAAAAGTTTCACCTACTATCTTAAGGGGAATAAGAGGTGAAGCTCAATTTGAGACATATTTGAATATATATATGTATCCAATAAAACAAGAACAATTTGTAACAGCATATATGATTAATAGATGCTAGGGTAAGGTCCCTTCATTGATGTGGTTCGCTTTCATGGACTAATTTTATGAATCCAAAGAGTACTTCATAAATATCCTTAAGTTGAAGTGAAATGAATAGTTATTATATGCATAATGAAACTAACAAATAAAATTTAAGATTTACTAGAAGATGGCATGTGCAAATGCACATGAATCACAAGGGCTTAATTGTAATTTAAAAAATATTAAAGGGTTGTTGAAGATTACATAGTAATAGCATATTTTTGTAATTTTGAAAACTAAACAACGTTATGTGGATTGCAATTTTCTTGGTTTTTTACCAAAATGACCTGAATTATATTAAGTTTATAGGGGCATTATTGAGAACCAAATTTTGGTGTCCAACCTCTTCTATTTTACCTTCTGTCATTACAATAGTAAAGATAAGAAAAAACTTTAGGCTTTTTTAGGGATTTATTAAAAAGCCCATTGGCTAGATACAACCCAAAACTCAACATCCTTTGATGCCACAGGTAAATATGGGGCTTGGTGAAGCTAAAATGGCCCACTCTGATTTTTTTTGGGCCAAACTTGGCCCAGCCCGACCAAACCCGATCCCATCTCACCTAGCCTTGCCCAATTTACAACTCTGTACATGTTATTTACTCTCCATTAATGTTAGAAAGAGCTTCATAGATATAGAGTTTAAAAATGACTAATGATTTTTTAACTCAACCTAACAGCTGAACTCAAAAACTCATCAATGTGCCATACACAAAGAACCGTAGATTCTTTCACTTGGGATATACAATTGTACCATCGGGATACACAACTACAGATGGCAGGTCAATCATGTCAATTGTGTATCCCGAGGAAAAATCTACGGTCCCTGTCAGGTTTAGTTCAAATATCATCACTCAAACTTTAAAAATCTTTGGATGACACGTGAGTATAGAGTGATGTACTTTTGATTGGCTTAATAGTTTAAAAATCTTTCCCATTGAGAGTCGACAGAGCATCATCGGTGACGTAAAGGAGTGGCTCAAGTCTCTCACAAATAATATATACATATCTATCTTGACGTAGTGCTCACAAATATAAAAGTTTTAAAATAAAATAAATTAATAATGGATAGTTTAGACATTTGAAGACCTATGGCTGAAAATTGATGACTTAACTAGGCCTTCTGTGATAGATCATAGAAAATGATCCAAATGCCCTTAAGTTCAAACTTCAAACCCCCCTCCCCCGCCCTTAAAATAAATTAAAAAATCAGTCATCTTTAACTTTTGATTTATTTTCGTATTCAAAATCAGTACCTTCAACCTCAAGAGTCTATCTACCTTTACTTTCAACTCTCAAGCTAAGATAAAAAAATTTGAAAAAGTATAAATGATAAAATTGTTGATACAAAAATAAAAGGGGGAGGTGAGGTTGAATTCGATGATATATATATAAATAAAATTGAATTGATTAAATAACGTATCACAAAGATTGAAGAACTTGGAGATAATGGATTTTGATAAATAAAATAAAATAAAATAAAAATATTTTCTAGATTAGAGACAAGATATCAGGGCATTTAAGTTATTTAATATTAGTCTATAAGAGAAGATTGAGCTCAAGGGCATGTCATGATTAATTTGATGAAAGAGAGATCTCAAATATTCACAAAAAAGATGAAGTGTATGTCTAAATCACCCAAAAGAAATAGTGGTACATTGGACAAGGCATCTTTTCTAAGGTAGGTCAACAATTAAAAAGTTGATTCTCATTTTTAAGGTTTAATTTAATTTAATGCATGAAAAGCATAGTAGAAAAGTAGGCCCAGTGTCAATATTTTATGCCACTTTATCCAAAAATTATTTAAAAAATATGAAACTGAAGCTTTAAATCTCTTCCCATGGTCAATATTTTATTGGCTGCATCCAATAGGGTGAGTCCCACACTCTCATCTAAAAGAATTCTACGTCAAAGATTTTTGAGGTATGATAAGCTGACTAAAAAAAAGATACTCAAACATACTCAACTAACATGGCATGTGCACATAATCAGGTATTTTTTCTTCATATTAACACATTCAAGATCTGAGGAAACATATAATATTTTGAAAATATTTGTTGAGCTTATAAAAAGTGGAGGGTGCCAATTGAGTTTTGTGTCTTTTGATATAAAATAATTATGTTTTTAATGATTTAAATACTTATAATCAATATAAAATAAGATTTTATTATTGAGCATCTACTAATCCACCATATAATAAGAAAACAATATAATTTTTTAAGCATAAATAATTTCAAATTGATTTAAATATTGATTTGATTCATCTGAGATGAGATGACTCGAGTGAATTTAGTATTAATTGGGGTGAGACGAGAGAAGATATCGAGTTTTAAATCCATGTATGGAACTCCTTATAGGAATGTTTTGCTCAGCCAGTAATTGGTTAGCATATACTTTTACAATTAAAGGAAGACATCATATAACATGTAATATTGCCCACCAAATATAAGACAAACCATTTTTCACATATGTTCCAACAAATACCAATAATAAATGTTCAACTATGTAGTTCACCATTAACCTAAAATAAATGGTCGTTGTAAATCCATGCTTGGAACTCTTTGCTGGAATGCTTGGCTCAACCTATAGTTAGCTAGCTTATACTTTTATGATTATAGGAAGACGTCGTATAATATGTAATACTGCCCACCAATTACAAGGTAAATCATGTTTTACATATGTTCCACCAAACACAAATCTTAAATGTTCAACTATGTAGTTCACCATTGACCTAAAAGAAATGACCATTGTAAATCTATGCTTGAAACTCCTTGTTGGAATGCTTAGCTCAACTACTACTTGGCTACCTTATACTTCTATGATTATATGAAGACATCATATAACATGTAATATTGCTCACCAAATACAAGAAAATCCAATTTTCACATATGTTTTATCAAATACCAATCATAAATGTTCAACTATGTAATTTACCATTGACTTAGAATAATAGTCGTTATAAATCCAGGCTTGAAATGCTTGGCTAACTAGTAATTAACTAGCTTATATTCCTATGTTTATAAGAAGACATCATATAACATGTAATCTTGTCCACCAAATACAAGGCAAATCATTCTTCATATGTGTTTTAAGAAATATCAATCATAAAGGTTCAACTTTGTAGTTCATCATTAACTTGGAAAAAATAGCCGTTGTAAATCCATGGTTGTAACGCCTTGCTGAAATGCTTGGCTCAACCAGTAGTTAGTGACCTTATATTTCTATAATTATCATATAATATGTAATATTGCCCACCAAATATAAGGCAACCTATTTTTCACATATTTTCTACCAAATACCAATCATAAATGTTATAATATGTAATTTACCATTGACTTAAAATAAATTGCCGTTGTAAATCCATGCTTAGAACTCCTTGGAATGCTTAGTTAAACCAGTAGTTGGCTATCTTATACTCTTATGATTATAGGAAGACATCATATAACATATGATACTGTCCACCAAATACAAGGTAAACAATTTTTCACATATGTTCCACCAAATACCAATCATAAATGTCCAATAATGTAGTTCACCATTAACCTAGAATAAATGGTATTGTAAATCCATGCTTGGAACTCCTTGTCGGAATGCTTAGCTCAACCATTAGTTGGCTAACTTATACTTCTATGATTATGAGAAAATATCATATAATATATAATATTGCCCACTAAATACAAGACAACTCAATTTTCACATATGTCCTACCAAATATATCTCATAAATGTTCAACTATGTAGTTCACCATTGACT
The DNA here is from genome assembly GCF_017979445.1 of Akebia trifoliata. Taxonomy (NCBI): domain Eukaryota; kingdom Viridiplantae; phylum Streptophyta; class Magnoliopsida; order Ranunculales; family Lardizabalaceae; genus Akebia; species Akebia trifoliata. Next base: position 12,975 of record NW_028237524.1, read on the forward strand.
TAGAATAAATGGCCGTTGTAAATCCATGCTTGAAACTCCTTGTTGGAATGCTTGGCTCAATCAATAGTTAGTTAACCTATACTTCTATGATTAGAAGAAGACATCATATAATTGTAGACACCCCATTTTTGTATCCGCCTGATTAATCAACTCGTCAACCCGATCGCAATGATTCCCAATGATGGATGTGTATTCCATTGCTTTATTTTGTTACTAGATGTGTTTCAGAAATCCGGATGAGGTATCTCAAACTGACAAAACCTTAGAAACCACGCTACGTTAGGAAAATACGACTCCAGAAACATAGAAATCATCATTTTTCAGACAAAAAGAAGCTTCACGATAAAAATCACTAAAAAATTATCAAATTACCAAAATACCCCTAACATCAAAACAACCCTAGAGCCTACATTACGCTTAGGAAAACCCTTTCAAACACATAAAACAACAAATTGAAATCAAATAAATCATTTCGCTAATTTTAACAGAATTGACAAAATTACGAAAATGCCCCTCATTAAGTTCATGACTATTTCACACAAAAAATTTCATAAATGACACAAACTAATATTTCCATTTGATTCCTTACAAAAAATCGATTCTAAAACATCCTAGAACATTAAAAACTGACTTAAAACATGAAAAGTCCTCTCTAGGGGTAAAACAGTATTTCACAATTTTCATAATTAAAAATTCGAAATTAATAAATAAAATATTAAATAATTAAAGTGAACATTAATGAAATTAATTTAAAATTTTGAACTTGAAAATCGATCAATCGGACTTTCGAGTAAAATTGTTGAGGGTTCGTGGGATATTTCTTTAAGGACCCCTCCATTTGGGGGTCCAAAGAATTAAATATATTTTAGAGGGGGATCTCCAAAAATTAAAAGTCAATTAAGCAAGACTGAATTCAAGGTATTAAAGTCAATCAAGTAAAACTGAAGTCAAAATTAAAGTCAATCAAGCAAGACTGAAGTCAAGATATTAAAAGTCAATCAATTAAGACTAAAGTCAAAATATTAAAAGTCAATCAAATAAGACCAAAAGTCATAATAGAACTCTAATTAAATAATAACTCTATCTAATAGAGTTCTAACTTAAAAACAATTCTACCTAAAATAATTTTAATTAAAACACAATTCTACCTAAAACAAGTCAAACTAAAAACACAACTCTAATTAAAAAAGATCTCTAATTAAACACTAACTCTATCCAAATCAACCCCTAAAAACATCTATAAATAGAGGTGCTCACACCCTATTTTCGTATCAAATCATAAATCCTAGGAGAAGTAGGTCTAGAAGCTGCCCTAGCCCCCCATAAACCCTAGTTTTTGAGCCCCAACTCCTTACCTAACATCCCTCCTTCAATTTAGTCTAGAAAACACCTAAAATCCCTCCAAAAACACCCCCAAATCCGCAACAAATTGAAGAGTTCAGATTCAAAAACAAGGAGATACCTTGATCTAGGAGATCCGAAGTCAAATCCGGAGACAGAACGAAGCAAGGGAGTACAGTACAAGGAGTCTTTTTGTCAGATCTGAGGGAGCAAAATCCTTGCTATCGGAAAGGTATCAGTTTTTTTTTTTATTTTTTTTATTTCTATCTAGGTTTTTAGCAATGTGATTTACTTGGAAAGTTAGTAGAGACCGGCTTTGGCCGGGCGGGGTTGGTGCCTAACACCTTCCAACCCCGTAACGTGATCCCCGGACTCGTTTTCTCTTTTCGTAGATTAGTTTTCCTTTTTTACAGTCAGTTTGGTTCCTAGACCTTAACAACTAGGTGGCGACTCCAAACCTCAAGGGTCAAAAGCGGATCCGCGCACCCCGCGGATCGAGGGCGCTTTCAGTGGCAACTCCACTGGGGACTATTGAGGATCAAACTTGAAAAACCCCAAGTATGGGAGCATTGCCAAGATGACCTAGTTTGTTTTTTATTTAGTTGGATTTATTTTATTTATTTTTTTCTCTTTATTTATTTTTTTATCTTGATTGTAGATGATTTTGGGTATTGCATTTTTTTTCCAATTAAGGATCACTTTTTGATGACTCCTAAATAATGAAATATTCAAATTAACCTATGAAAATGATGGAATGATGGAGGTTGGACAGAAATATTAAAACATTTTTAGAGAATATTCTAGCGAGAATTAATTCTGGGAGCCTATTAATAAAATATAGATCTCGTCGAGTAGATTAATTTAGAATCTGAGTTCACTCAATTTCGTTATCGGAAGCCTTAGATATCATCAATGCAAGTTCAATCTGTAAATCTGAAATTATTTCTGAATTAAAGTTGGGACAGCAACGTTAAAACTTTTTTACAGAATATTCTAGTGAGAACTAAGTCTGGGAATCTCTTAATAAAACGTAGATCTCGTCGAGTAGATTAATTTAGAATCTAAGTTCACTCAATTTCGTTATCGGAAGCCTTAGATATCATCGATGCAAGTTCAATCTGTAAATCTGGAATTATTTCTGAATGAAGTTGGGACGCAACGTTAAAACTCTTTTACAGAATATTCTATTGAGAATTAAGTCTGGGAACCTCTTAATAAAATGTAGATCTCGTCGAGTAGATTAATTTAGAATCTGAGTTCACTCAATTTCGTTATCGAAAGCCTTAGATATCATCGATGCAAGTTCAATCTGTAAATCTGGAATTATTTCTGAATGAAAATTGGGACAGCAACGTTAAAACTTTTTTTCAGAACATTCTGGTGAGAATTAAGTCTAGGCACCTATTAATAAAATGTAGATCTCATCGAGTAGATTATTTAGAACTGAGTTCACTCGATTTCGTTATCGGGAACCTTAGATATCATCGATGCAAGTTCAGATTGTATTTTCCTAATTTACAGAAAATCTGAATTTATCTAATGTTGGCATAATTAATGTTCTTGAGAGTGAGCTCATCTCAACCATTGTCATTCTATCATCAATGTAACACCTATTGGAATCTCGATTTATTTTGATCACCAAAAAGTGATCATTGATTGAACCTTAAAAATTATAAAAATTATGCCTATTGCAATGTTTGTTTGATCATTATCATATGCCATATTTATTGATTAATTTACCATGATCTTGCTTGAAATACATGATTGATGTTGATCGTAATGTTAATGTGCTTATGTGATGGGAATAATGTGATCTTAATTGAATATTCATATGATTTGAATGATTTTGATTTTGATTAAATGTATGATTGGTTTGATTGGATCCATGGGCCCATTTGTTTGAAAAAGGTTCCGGGCACACCCCATCCTGTTTTGCACACACCACATGCACATTTACTGTTTTACTCACTTACACGTCTCATTTAGCCAACGTGGCACTAGTGCGTGGCCCGATCTCTTCGGAGATGCGACGTCATACATGAAATCCACAACTCCAGTCACGTACCTTAAGGTATATCAAACTGGGGGCATCAATACCATCTGATCAGGTGATTCTGAGAAGATGTTGATGCACCCAGGCTGGAGCGACCTGAGCCTTGACCTATTGTAAGCCACACAGTCACATGTCCCGATTGCCAACGTAGTACTAGTACGTGGTCGGTCCCCTTGTGGGATGCCAAACCATTTATGAAAGCTACAACTCTTGACTCATACCCGTAGGTATAAAAGATAGTCTAAGTATATCAATTGTACTTCTTGGTCAAAACCGATGCCTAAGAAAGATCTTGCCCCGCTGTACCCTACTGTACGAGGGGGATAGACTACGTCTATTCTAGACGAGAGGTATTTAAGTGGGCCCTTGCTCAGCATTGTGCGCCACCTCTCAACTCGAGATCGAACTGGCTGTTTTTGGCTTCAGAGAAGTGAATTGAGGTTTTAGATTATCACCTATACGGTATATCAAACCAAGTCACCACGTATCGAAAGGTTTATAGGTGTGCTTGGGCAAAGGTTGCTAGATAAAAATGCATTGCACGTAGTAAACCTAGAGTCTAGAAGCCTTCCTATAGGTCACGACCCGAATTGACTATGGGTGTTCCTGGGTTGCTTTATTCAATCCAACCAACAGGTAGGTGGGCAGACCGATCCAGAATAATCAAACAAAACCCGCAATATCGATCATACCCAATCGGTGAAATGTACTGATTAATTTGAACCACTTAAACCAGTTGACCTAATGGACAAATGGATCAAACTGATCAATACCAAATCAGTTGGACTAATTGGTTTCACTTTTAAAGATCCAGACCACTTTATCTAGAAAGATTCGATCTTAAGATCAAATTATTTATCTGATCAAAGGTTCAATCCCAATCAGGGGTAGACCCGCATCTAACCTTTCTCACTTTCTTGGTCACTATAGACTTATGGTGCATTTGGATTTGATATTTTCCACCGGACTTGGACTATTCTATATCGAAACTTTAATCATGTGGATAAGAGTCAAACCTTCAGAATCGATGGTTAATCTTAGGTGTCCCTAAACGTTCTAAACCCTCATCTGTGTCATTTTGGGTCATTCAAAAGAATCGTCTAGTCCAAGTACCAATGTCAAGTCTAAGTAGTCCATCCACCCAGAAGGACCTTCTCTCTTTGTAGATAATTGTCCCTGAGTTTTCTTTGAGTTTCAATCCAGTTTTTGTCAGTCTTTAGATCCAGTTAGTTGTCTCAGTTACGTTAGCCTTTCTTCAACTTTCAAATTTTAGTCGAGTTTGTCAGTCTATGTTTTTTCAATTCCAATAAAATATAGAAGCTTATGATTATCATGTGTGTAATAATGATTTGAACATACAATCTAACATGAGAAATGACTTAAAGCTCACTAATCAAATTTGATAAAATTAGAATTAAAGAGTACATTCAAGAAGTGCAAATTGGTGATACATTATCCTCAAGAGAACATGAGAAAATAGTAAACTTACTTGAGAAATTCAACAATATTTCTTGCATGATCTCATAAGGATATATGGATGGATTGTATAAAAATATAGATCAAGACATAAAGTCGAGTGATTTCAAAGTCAAAGATTATTAGTCAAAAATGATATAGTTGAAAGCATCAACAAAGACACTAAGACTTACAAGTGGATCTACCAGGTTTCTCACTCAAAAGAGGAGAATTTTCATTCATAAGAGAATAAAAGATTTTCTCGAAGTTTTAGAGTTAGAAAACTCAATCATACTCGATTTCACAAAAGAAGACTGAAGAATATTAATTCTTAAAAGAAGACCTTGCTCGACAGAGCAATTCAGATATCGAATTCCTGAAACTTTGACCAAGTCAAGCAGCATTTACCAAAGGAGGCCTTCTTTGGTCGAACCATTTTCCTGTCTTACCAAGAAAAAGAAAACCTTCTTTAGCTCCTTGCAGCCTTTAAAAAAATCAAATAGCCTATTTCTTTCTAAACCACACCAACCAGCCTTGGGAGGGAATCTTATTATGAACTACGTTTTGACCTGATCCCAAAAAGAAAAAAGGAAATATTTGGGGTACGTAGGCAACCTGAGAAGTTACTTCAGGCCCGGTCATTAAAAGAAAAATGTATTCTCTTAAAGAAAGTGTCATCCAAAAGAAAAATCTACTATTGAAATGTTCAAAAGAAAAGAATGCCAAACTAAGGGCATTAGAAAAAAGAATCAAAAGAATTGATAAAAAGAAAAGAATGTCAAACTAGGGGCATTTTGAAAAAAAATCAAAATAATTGATAAAAAGAGAGAATATCAAACTAGGGGCATTTTGGGAAGTTGAGCCTTATATCTTTTCTTTCTAAACCACATCCTAAGCCCACCTATAAGTCCTCCTGAAGGCTAATTGACTCGGTTAAGGTGCAGGAAACTAAGAAGTTGTCGAGTTGGTTATACAAGATCATCAAGAACAAAAGAGAAGCCCGCTAAGTCGAAAACCTGAAAAGGCGGCTTAGGCAAAATTAGGGCATAACCATAAAAAAGAAGCCTGCTAGGTTGAAAACCTGAAAAGGCGACCTAGGCAAAAATCAAGGCATCATTAGAAAAAGAAAAACAAAGCCCGCTAGATTGAAAACCTAAAGAGGCGATCTAGGCAAAATTAGGGCATCATCAAATGGGAGGAAAGGTCCCGTCAAGAAGAAAAATTCAGAAGGAAGCTTGTGCAGAAACTGTAGAACCATTCAAGCCACGATATTTGTCTTTTTAGAGCCAAGAGTTCACATCCGACAAAGACAATATTGAAGTCGAAAAAATCAGAAGTCATCTTGAACATTGTAGGATCTTCAAAAGTATGTTTACATGTTCAAGTGTTCGCTGATGGAAGATGTAGAATCATCAACCACTTTGAAGAGGAAGATCTTTTATTCTAATATTTATCAAGA
>NW_028237525.1:0-19237 GCF_017979445.1 Akebia trifoliata
TGGGTCCACGACCTATATCCACTTCTAGATGGGTCCACGACCCATACCATATCCAAATGGGCCTACAACCCATATCCACGACCCATATCCACTTATAGATGGGTCCACGACCCCATACCATATCCAAATGGGTCCATGACCTATATCCACTTCCAATTGGGTCCACAACCCATATCCACTTCCAATTGAGTCCACGACCCATATCCACTTCTAGATGGGTCCACGACCCATATCCACTTCTAGATGGGTCCACGACCCATACCATATCCAAATAGGTCCATGACCCATATCCACTTCCAATTGGGTCCACGACCCGTATCCACTTCCAAATGGGTTCACGACCCATACCATATTCAAATGGGTCCATGACCCATATCCACTTCCAATTGGGTCAACGACCAATATCCATACCCAAAGGGGGTCCACAACCTATATCTGTTCCAAATGGGTTCACGACCCATATCCACTTCAAATGATTTTATGACCCATAACCCACTTTCAGATGGGTCCATGGCCCACGTATATTTCGAGTCAGGACCACAACTCGTACCCAACCCAAATCAGAGCTATCAGTTAATCTACCTTTACAAAATGCATTTTTAGCTCCATGCTGACAAACCTCCAGCTCCGTGCTGATGAACCTTCGGCTCCGTGTCGATAAACCTCCAGTTCCGTGCTGACAACCTCCGGCTCCGTGCCGATGAACCTTCGGCTCCGTACTGACAACCGTCGACTCCGTGCCTATAAACGTCCGGCTCCGTGCCGATGAACCTCCAGCTCCGTGCTGACAAACCTCTGGCTCCGTGCTGATGAACCTTCGGCTCAGTGTCGATAAACCCCTAACTCCGTGCTGACAATCGTCGGCTCCGCGCCGATAAACCTCCGGCTCCGTGCTGATAAACCTTCGGCTCAGTGCCGATAAACCCCCAGCTCCGTGCTGACAATCGTCGGCTCCGTGCCGATAAACCTCCGACTCCGTGCGATGAACCTCCAGCTACGTGCTGATGAACCTTCGGCTCCGTGCCATAAATCTCTAGCTTCGTGCTGACAAACCTCCGGCTCCGTACCGATGAACCTCCAGCTCCGTGCTGACAAACCTCCGGCTCTGTACCGATGAATCTTTAGGCTCCGTGCTGATGAACCTTCGGCTCCGTGCCGACAAACCTCCGGCTCCGTGCCGACAAACCTCCGGCTCCATGCTGATGAACCTTCGGTTCGTGCCGATAAACCTCCAACCCTGTGTTGACAAACCTCCAGCTCCGTGTTGATGAACCTTTGGCTCCGTGCCGATAAACCTCCGGCTCCGTGCTGATGAACCTTCGGTTCCATACCGATAAACCTCCGGCTCCATGCTGACAAACCTCCGGCTCCGTGCTGATGAACCTTCAGCTCCGTGCTGACAAACCTCCAGCTCCGTGCTGACAAACCTTTGGCTCCGTGCCGATAACCTTCCGGCTCCCCGCCAATAAACCTTCAGCTCCGTGCTGACAAACCCCAATTCCGTGCTAATCAATATCTGGCTCTGTGCCGACGAACTCCAACTCCGTGCTGACAAAAAATCCAACTTCAACCAAATTCAGGATTTTCTTAATGCAACTTTACCAATTAAACCGATCTGACTTAATAAATCATCATGCATCTTCATTATGTAAATTATATATTAACGCCTAACCTCTTATCCACAGGTGGTCAAACGACCTAGAAAGAAGTACTTGCCACCTGACAATCCTCCATATTTTCTACGCTCGCAACCAATCATGAGCACTTCAGAGCAACCTCAACAAACAGTGACAGAAGTAATAACAGATCTCACCTCAAAGTTAGATATAGTAGTGAAGGCATTGGAAAAACACGATAAAATTTTAGATCTACTAATGGTGAATCCAAGCATCATTCAAGCTGTACAACATCAGGCATCCGGTTCGAATCAGGCTATACCTGAACAACTGCAACAACAACTTCCGCAAGTACCGAATACCTTACCACCCACCGTCCCTACCAATCAAGGACCACCAATTCACATTCATTGTAATCCACCACGACATGAGGTCATTCAAGAGGAAGAATGTGAATTCAGGGCAGTTGAAGTAAGGAATATCACAGAAGAGAAACTTACTAACAAGCTCGAAGCAGTCGAGGAAGAGATTAGAAAGATGAAAGGCAAGGACTCTATGAGCGGAATGAGATTCAGAGATCTTTGCCTCTACCCAAATGCACCACTACCACCGAAATTCAAGTGTCCTGATTTCGAAAAGTATAACGGCATTGGATGCCCTCTATCCCATTTGAAACTCTACTGTGGTTCTATGTACCAATTTGGGGATGACGACAGGTTGTTGGTTCAACTCTTTCAAAGGAGTCTAACAGGGGCAGCTCTTTCATGATTTTCACAATTGGATCATTCTCGAATCAAGAGCTGGCAGGATCTGACTACGATTTTCTCAGAAGAATACAGATTCAATACGGACATGGGATTAGACCGGAATGACATGGCAAAAATGACACGGAAGTCGAAAGAAAGTGTGAAAGAGTATGCGCAAAGGTGACGGGAATCAGCCTCCAAAGTAAAACCACCTATGACTGAACAAGAGATGAACACCATATTCATCTCAACTTTGGGCCATTCATTCTATACGCATCTAGTGGGTCATACAACTGCAAGCTTCTCGTCATTGGTCCAAGTGGCGGATCGAGTTGAAGACGGTATTCGGTCAGGTCTGATCTACGACTTGTCCAGTCTAGGGACACCAGCAGGGGGGTCTACTCAGCGGAAACCAGTAGTCTTGAACAAGAAGAAAGAAGAAGCACAAGTTAACAATGTACAACCTGTTCGACCTTTTTTCGTCTCAAACCAGAGGCTGCCAATACCTCAGGTCCCTTTCAAGGTGAACCCACCTCAAGCTGCACCGGCTTCACCAGTATTTCAGTTTGGTCAAAATCCAGTATTTGGTCAGAGCCCACAGTTCGCCCAGAATCATCAAACCGAGCAGCGTAGACCCAACAAAATCCCTCGAGTATTCACTCGTCTGCCTATGACTCTATCCGAACTACTCCCAGCACTACTCAGGGGAGAATATCTCACTAAGAGGCAGCCAAACCCAGAGGCGGTAAAGGGACCAGGGTACAATCCCAATCAATTCTGTGAATTCCACATGGGTGCGCCAGGGCATGCCACCGACCAATGTTGGCAACTGAAGCACCAAGTTCAAAATCTGATCGATAGGAAAGCGATCATCCTAGATGGTCCAGCAACCCAAGCACCTCAACAGAATATCAATCAGAACCCGTTACCAACACATAATGGGGGAGGCAATGGGCTGACAGTCAACGCCATAGAAAGGGATGAACCGAGTTTCAACCCTTCAGTTTTGATAGCACCTATTGGCTCTAAGGTTAGAGTCAATTTGAGGAAAGAACCAACATCATCGAGCATCAATGCATTGTCACAAGATATAACTAACCAATCACCATCCCAACTTCCCGTCAGACTGGCCAATCTCTCCATTCATTCCAACTCTCAAACTTCAAATCCTTCACGACCACCTCTCATTATACCCTACACATCACCAATTTCAAGCTCTACCGCTCGTCCACCTCTCATTATGCCTTGCACCATACCAACGACAGGCCCTTCTTCCCAACCACCTCTTGTCATACCCTATGTTGCATCGACCCCTCAAACTTCAAGTTTCTCCTCCCAACCACCCCTCATCCTATCTTATACCAATCCACATATCACTACGCCAACCGTCAAGCCCAACCCACCACCTCTTATCCTCCATGTAAAGCCAGATCCTCAACCTATGACCATCATATCCCCTAAACCCTTCCCATACCACTCCAGCCAAACCGTCCCATGGAGTTATGAGACGATGATCGTAACATTTGCAGGGGTTGAGAAATCAAAAGAGGTCATGATCACGGACATTGGTCGTATGACTAGATCGGGGAGGTGCTACAAAGTACTAGAAAAAGAACAAAAAAGACAGAACGAGGAAGATGATAGAAGAAAAGAAAAAAGGAAAGGAAAGCTGGTAGAAGAGGAACAAACACTTCAAGGGGAACCAGAGAAGAAGAAGAGCAGGGTAACTGACAAGGAGGCAACTGACCTCCTCAAACTCATTCGAAAGAGTGAGTACAACATAGTAAAGCAGTTGAACAGAATGCCAGCTCAAATCAGTATCTTTGACTTACTTTTAAACTCAGAGCATCATCGGGAAGTATTACTCAAAGTCCTTAGTAATGCACATGTACCTGAGACCACCTCACCAGAAGAGTTGGAAAAGACAGTAGGTCAGATTATGGCCCCCAATCCGATCACCTTCACCGAGGATGAGCTTATTAGCGGAGGATGTGGGCACATTGAACCATTGCACATTATGGTGATGTGCAAAGGTATGATGGTAGCAAGGGTACTGATCGACAACGGTTCAGCTCTTAATGTCTGTCCTCTACAAACTGTGCACAAGTTAAACGTGGATTTATCTTACCTCAGGCCAACTAGAAGGACCGTAAGGGCTTTTGATAGTAGGAAAACTGAGTCGTTAGGGGAGCTAGATCTCCCAATTACTATTGGATCATGCACGTTTGAAGTGACATTCGAGATTCTGGACATACCCTCTGCATTCAATCTACTTCTAGGAAGACCCTGGATCCACACCGCAGGGGCAGTCCCCTCTTCCTTGCACCAGCGAGTCAAATTCATCATGGGACAGAGGATGATATCGGTCCTCGCAGAAAATCTTATACCAGCCGATCGATCACCGGATGTGCCTTATATCGATGTAGAGATGACCGGGGATAAAGAGGGGTTTCACACCTTTCAGTTTACATCTATCAATCACATCCAAAGGGGAAAAGAGAAGACAAGGGCAAGGTGGTCAAAAGTAAACCTAATGGTCAGACGAGTGATGAAGAATGCGGGATATCGTCCAAAACAAGGGTTAGGACCTAAAGGAAAAGGCAGGGCCACTTTGATCAGCATACGAAAACACATTCCCTACTTTGGTCTTGGATTCAAGCCTACGAGGAAGGACATCTCTACAAATCAACATCAGCTTCCCACCATCCTTGAAGAAGTCAGATGACTCAGCAGAACTGCCACCGACAAACCACACAAGAGAACCAAGAGTTGTAAGTATCGAGCCCGTTCATTCGCAAGAAGACTCACTCGTTGAGTCCCCACATTCCTTTACAGATGGCATAGACATCTTGTTTGGAGGGGATTTCGAATGGAGTCAAAAGGAGGAAGAAGGAGAGCCCGCCAATGCGGAAGTCACGATATGCGAAGAAGAGAAATCACTGTTCCCCTTTCAAATCGATTGGGGATCCGTTGTAATTCCACCTACCCTACAAATTCCTGCGCCCGGATTTGACGAAAGTCACCCGGAAGTGATGGTCATATCTGAACCATCAAGGGAGTCACCTTCCCAATTTATCCGCCCTGCAGAAGAAGGGCAAGTTTTCAAGAATTGGGAGGAATACTCAATCACTTACGAGGCCGCCATGGGGTCCAGAATCCCTACGACCTCCAAAAAAAAAATGTCATTAGTAAAATCTCGTTTATCCGAGGACCATAATGAGCCCTCGTCCTCGGAGCAAAATTGCTTTGAGGGCTCACCTTCATTGCTAATGAATTTGCATGATTTTTCTTTATCTTGTTTCAGGAATACAGATAGTCCACAAAAACCAAAAAAATCAAAAAGTTTTCAAAATTCAAAAAAATAAAAAATCTTTCAAAATTCAAAAAAATCAAAAATCTTTCAAAATTCAAAAAAATCAAAAATCTTTCAAAATTCAAAAAAAATCAAAAACTCTGCAAAATTCAAAAAAATTGAATATCTTCAAAAATTCAAAAAGATCAGAAATCTTCAAAATACCAAAGGTTTTCAAAGAATTCTCTCAGTTGAATGAGCCTTGTGACAGAACAGAATATGAAAGAGATGAATACGACTTTGACCTCGAGCTCGACTTTAATCTCATGGGGATCGAAGAAGAGTTAGAGGAAGAGGTTGAATATCCTCCAAAAGAAATCAAAGAACTCATAGAACGTCACGAGAAGGGTGTTCAGCCAAATATAGAGGATACAAACTCAGTGAACCTAGGCACCGAAGATGACCCACGGATCGTTAAAATCGGAGCCCTATTAACAATTGAGCAGAAAGAGGAGATGACAAAGTTCTTACAGCAGTACCAAGATGTCTTCGCATGGTCCTACCAAGACATGCCTGGTTTAGACACAGATCTAGTTGTTCACAAGTTACCTATCAAAGCGGGAAGCAAGCCGATCAAATAGAAATTACGAAGGTTGAAACCAAAGTAGACACTTAAGGTCAAAGATGAAGTAATGAAGCAGTTCCAAGCAGGATTTCTCGCAGTATCCACTTACCCTGAGTGGCTCGCTAATGTCGTTCCCGTACCTAAGAAGGACGGAAAGGTACGCATATGTGTAGACTATCGTGATCTGAATAGAGCCAGTCCTAAAGATGACTTTCCATTACTGCACATCGACACTCTGATCGATAATACAGCTGGGCACGGCATGTTCTCATTCATGGATGGATTCTCGGGTTACAACCAAATAAAAATGGCAGAAGAAGATCAAGAGAAGACTGCATTCATTACACCTTGGGGTACCTTTCACTATAAGGTCATGCCATTCGGTCTCAAGAACGCTGGGGCAACTTACCAACGAGCCATGACTGCCTTATTTCATGACATGATTCACAAAGAGATAGAGGTATATGTGGACGACATAATAGCCAAATCTAACCTCGATGAGGATCATCTGGTAAACCTGAAGAAATTGTTTGATCGATTAAGGAAGTACAACTTAAGGCTTAATCCGGCAAAGTGTGTATTTGGGGCAACATCGGGAAAGCTATTGGGGTTCATTGTCAGTAGAAGAGGCATTGAAATCGATCCAGCTAAAACGAAGTACATCATAAATATGGAGCCACCCAAGTCAGAGAAAGAGATCAGGGGATTCCTAGGGAGAATTCAGTACATTAGTCGGTTCATCGCACAACTAACTCCGATATGTGAGCCAGTATTCAAACTACTGAAGAAGAATGAGCCGAAAAAATGGAATGAAGACTGTCAAGAAGCTTTCGACAAGATTAAGAGATACTTGCTTAATCCGCCTGTTCTAGTTCCTCCTACATCGGGTCGACCTTTACTGATGTATCTTTTCGTGCAAGAAAACTCCATGGGCTGCGTACTGGGGCAACATGATGAAACAGGTCGAAAAAAGCAAGCCATTTATTACCTTAGCAAGAAGTTCACAAGTTACGAGGTGAATTATTCAACTCTCGAGAAAACATGTTGTGCCCTTGTCTGGGCATCACAACGGCTACGCCACTACTTGCTCAGTTACTCGACCATGCTCATTGCTCGAATGGATCCCTTGAGGTACCTTTTCGAGAAGCCGACGCTAACAGGATGCACCGTAAAATGGCAACTGCTATTATCTGAGTTTGACATCACCTATGTCACTCAAAAAGCCATTAAAGGACAAGTTATTGCTGACCACCTAGCGAAACACCCTTTATCCGACTATGAGCCACTAAAGACAAATTTTCCTGATGAAGCCATTTTGTTTGCTAAAGTTGAGAGCGACGATGAAGAATCTAATTGGAAAATGTACTTCGACGGAGTAGTAAATCAAAAGGGAAACGGAATTGGGGCAGTTCTGGTTAAGCCAGACGGGACTCATATCCCTATTGCCGTCAGACTAAGATTTCAATGTTCGAATAACGAAGCCGAGTATGAAGCATGCATTGTGGGGTTGAAAGCAGCGATCGACCTCGAAGTGGATGAATTAGACGTATTTGGAGACTCAAGTCTGGTAGTCTATCAGACAACAGGAGAATGGAAGACCCGAGAACAGAGACTGGTTCCGTATCACGAGTATCTCGAAGATCTAAGTTCAAACTTCACCTGAATCTCCTTTACTTACATGCTGAGGGCTAAGAATTAGTTTGCAGATGCATTGGCTACTCTAGCCTCAATGGTCGGCATCTCCGAAAACACCATAGTCGACCCTCTTGAGATTGGTATTCAAGATGAGCCAGCATATTTCTTGCCTGTGGAGATCGAAGAACCTGAGGAAAAACCATGGTACACAGACATCAAGGCATTCTTAGAAGACCGAACCTTCCCACCCGATGCCACAACAACCGATCGAAAGACTATTCAGAGATTGGCGGGACAGTTCTTCTTAAGTAGCGGAGTCTTGTACAAAAAGTCGCATCACGAGGTCCTCCTCAGGTGTGTAACACAGACAGAAGCTCAACGTTTAATTGAGACCGTGCATGGAGGAGTCTGTGAACCTCACATGAATGGACATATGCTCGCAAAGAAGATTATGAGAATGGGTTACTACTGGATGACTATGGAGAGCGACGGATATCAACATGTTCGAAAATGTTACTTGTGTCAAATCTATGCCAACAAGATCAACGCACCACCTTCAGAATTGCACAATATGACTTCTCCCTGGCCCTTCTCACTCAGGAGCATGGATGTCATCGGACAGATCAATCCTCAAGCTTCCAATGGGCATCGCTTCATCTTAGTCGCCATAGACAACTTTACGAAATGGGTAGAAGCAGCATCTTACGCCAATGTTACGAGAAGCAATGTCTTGAAGTTTGTGAAGAACAACATCATATGTCGGTACGGCCTCCCAAGCGGGATAGTAACCGATAACGCGTAAAATCTCAAGAACAAAGACATGTCTAAGATGTGCAAAGATTTTCAGATCACCCATCACAACTCAGTCATTTACAGGCCAAAGATGAATGGAGCAGTTGAAGCCGCCAACAAAAACATCAAGAAGATCATTGAGAAAATGGCCGTTACTTACAAAGATTGGCACGAGATGTTACCCTTCGCTCTATATGCTTATCGAACGTCAATCCGGACTTCGACTGGGGCAACGCCTTATTCACTGGTTTACGGAATGGAAGCAGTCTTGCCCGTTGAGGTCGAGATTCCCTCCCTTCGGATATTAAAGGAAGTCGAATTGGATGAAACAGAATGGGTCCAAGCCCGATTCGATCAGTTGAACTTAATAGAGGAGAAACGACTTTCAGCAATCTGTCATGGGCAAACTTATCAACTGAGAATAGCACGAGCTTATAACAAGAAGGTTCGACCTAGAGAGTTCTTGCCAGGAGATCTTGTTTTAAAGAAGATTTTGCCAATACAAGAAGATGCGAGAGGAAAGTTTCGTCTGAATTACGATGGGCCATTTGTCGTCCAAAAGGCACTGTCCGGAGGGGCGCTAATCCTTACAGAGATGGATGGGGAAGTCTTTCCACAACCGATCAACGCTGATACCGTAAAAAAATATTACGCCTAAAGTCGTTCCTTGAAATGAAGAGAGGCCATCTTTCTACTACCTGAACAATTATCTACCTTTAGTTAACCCTTTTTGAGTCATCACATTCATTTCTTAACCTAGGACCGGGGCAAGTCAGACCACAAAAAAAAAAAAAAATCATCAAAAGTCAAAACAAAAATACCAAAGTATACTCCTGGCCCGTATGAGGATAAACTGTGAACGGCTAAAAGTACAAAAAACAAAAAAAAAATCAAAAGTCAAAAATCTCGAATGTCTGATCTCAAGCTCGACCCAAATCTCCTACCTAAACAAGTTCGTGTGACGATGGGAGGAGACATAGATCATATTTTCAAAAAAAAAAAGACAAACCCCATGTCCAATCTACCCCTTAATAAATCCAGACTCAACCTTCTTTATATCCTTTCACAACCTAACCTAAGCCTACGTTTCGTCCTAATTAAAGTCCTCTCAGATCAGGGAACGGTTCAAGGCAACTCAATCACGGTGGAAGCATGTCATGGAAAACATCGTCAGTGTAGTCTATCTTGCCACTTAAATCAATTTTCAAGCCACCAAAATCGTTAGAAGATCCGAGAGGGGAGACTAGGTCGAATATTTGAAAAAAAGAGCGACTCGAAGTGTAGAGTCATTGATCTTGAAGCTCAACTTGAGTCACCGCACCATGAAAATCGTCGGAGGAACTCGAGAGGGGAGTCCAGATTTGTTACTCAAGAAAGAGCGCCACTAGAAGAGTAGAGTATTCGATCTCGCAGCTCAACTTGAGTCACCAAGCCACAAAGGGCATAAAGAAATCGAGAAGACATTCAAAGCAAAAAAAAAATCTATAAAGTAAGCATAGACTGAAAAGGCATAGTGAAAACTTGCAAGGGCACTATGAGTACAAAAATCAGTCCATGGCAAGATCAAAACCACCGGCATGATGAAAACCCAAAAAGGGCGTCGATGCGCAAAAAATGTGGAAATCGGGTCTGGTGAAAACCGTAACTGGAGCCAGGGGCAAAAATGAAAAAAAATTAAAAAAAAAAAAAAAAAAAAAAAAAAAAACAACAAAACAACTCCTGGCCCGCAAGAGTATAAACTGTGAACGGTGAAAATCTCGAAATCCTCAATGTTCCAACGGATACAACGAAGATAACTCAATCAAATTCTCAGTCTCGGGGATGACTCTAAGAGGCTAAGGATTAGCTGACACTTGTATCCTGACATTTGGCAAAGGCACCATGATTGTTGACATTTAGAGTCATCAAAACACTAGTCTGTCACAGATTATTCGACAAAAGGCAATCTTTTAAAACCTAAAAAAATAAAAAAAAAAAAAAAAAAAATAATAAAAAATAAAAAAATGAATAAAAAAATGCATCATTAAAATTATTATTTTGGCCTATGACGAAGAATCTAGGACTTTTCTTAAAATCAAGAGTTTTCGAAAGTAGTAGATATATCTGAGGCCACTACGTAAAAAACCTATTTCATTCATTTCAAATAGTGTTACATCATTATCATTAAGAGCAGGGTACAAGAAGGAATAACGGGCAAAGAACCACTCAAGCATTTTCCTGGAAAGTGTAGTAGGCATCAAGTCATCCTTTAAGGCTTCGATCTGAGTAGCTTGGTCAACGATGATTCTCTCCATATTTGAGGCATGACAACATACCAAATACTCAAATATCATACCATTATGCAAGTCTCGCTCAAGGACGATCACGCTACGTTAAGCTTTCTCAAGACGATCCTGTAACTTCCATGAAAAGGGAAGATGGAAGTTCGAAGTTCGGAATAAACAAAGAAAAAAAAATCTCAAAATTGCATTGCATGATTTAAAACGTCAATCATTTTCCAAAACTCATCAAAAATGGTATCTAAAATTTCAAACGAGCTCCGTGCCACGAAATCAAGGGTTTCAAAAAGACTAATCCTGTCAGACACCGTGCTTGGGTAGTCACATTTTACAAAAAATTCTTCAATCCATCCGACGTTGTTAATCGTCATGCAATAAATTATTTCGGATTCGTGCAAATAAAGGGTCTAATTTATTCTTTACAGTTCTTTGCAAGCAACTCCTGCAAAGAGGGGCAGCTGTAGACACCCCAATTTGCACGAACCCGTTAGAAAAATCCAAATTTTCTCGAATTAATTCCGATTTACAACTTAAGATTTTCGACGGACCCACATTGCTATTTTGCATCATTTTCATGCATACATGCATCATCTCATATCATTGCATGCCCATACCTTGTCCCTAATCCACTTAAACCTACTCCCTAGCCCAACCTAAGCCCAAAACCCAATACCATTCTAAACCCATAACCTAAACCCATAACCTAAATCCATTTTCTAGCCCAACCTAAGCCCAAAACAAAATCCATTCTCTAAGCCCAATACCAAACCCACTCCAAGTCCATTCTCTCACCCCTTCATAAGATAACACATGTTGATACCTCATAAGCCCCCAATGCCCAATGCATCATCTAATTGGAGGGTTAACTTTTCTTTTGTGAAAACTCAAGAATGCCCTTCTCAAAAAGTTTAGTCAAACCAAAAAGGTTATTAGGTCTTTGGTAATAATCCATAAAGGTGAGAGAACTTCTCATTATGCCCTCAAAAGGTGGGAATCTTCAAGTACATACATGGAGTTCTCCCATTGGTCCATTTCAAAAATATACTTCCTCCCTTGCTTTATTTGTTATTTACAAATGAACCAAGATCTACTTTTTACCTACTACATCACATTTACACATGCCATGCTCCCATTCACCCTCCCAAAAGCACTTTTGTTCTCCATTGGTCCATTTCAATATACACTTCCACCCTTCTTTATTGTTATTTACAAATGAACCAAGATCTACTTTTTACCTACCACTCCACCTTTACACATGTCACTCCCCCTTCATCCTCCCAAAAGTACTTTTTTTCTCTCGCCTCTATTTATCAAAAAACCAAGGATCAAAGCATGCTTTTAGGGTTTCTTCACGAATGTCATCTTTACCCTCATACAAATGAAAAATCCAAAAAGAAACAACCTAAATCTCATGTCCATTTTCTTTATTTTTAGGGTTGGACCACTTTATCCTCAAAAGTTCTTCAAAAACTCTATAAATACCCTCATTTTCTATGATCAACTCATGCTCTCAAGCCCCCATCTCTCAACCTAAAACTCTACCTAATTTCTACTCACTCTCTTATATAAACTTCAACTCACTCAACCTTCAATCACCTCACTCAACTCTTAAGCTCACTTCTCAAGATCAAATTCATTCAAAATCATCAAGGGACAAGGTAGGGTTTAACATGTAGTCTATCTATTCAAAGCTTGCATCTTTTCTTCTAACCTTCCATTTTATTTTATTCTTAGAAAACCTTAGGATGCAATGCATACCCTCTCCCATCCCCGGTAGGGGACTAAGGTTCGATCGAAAGGATGGGGGGTTGAAGCCCTTTTCACCTCAATCTCATGCATCATATTGTACACAATGCACACACTCACTTATGCATGGCAATGATGAAGAAATGTGTCACCCTCTTGATGGGGTGAAACACTAAGTTTCTAGCCATGCATACATGCATCATGTTTGTGGCCTCAAGGGAACTCCATCATGGAGTCTCTCTAAAAGCTCAAACTACATTCATATTCATAAATTTAATGTGGCTACATGGGTCATTCTTTCCATAGAATGCCCCTAATGTCATGTTAAAAATCAAAACCCTTTGTTAAGGGAACATTCCACTTAATGCACACACCACTCTTACCATACATTCTCATGCATTTTAATATTTGTTTCTTGAGTTTTTTACAAAATAAAATGGCCAAGCAAGGTAACCACCTTTGGTGGAGAGGATGGGGTGCCTAACACCTTCCCCATCCTTTAACCGGACCTCCTTACCTAGATCTTAGGTAGACTTTGCCTTTTCCAACGAATGAGAGTCACTACAATGCCATGGAAAAAATGATTTTCAAAATGATCAATTCGGGTGCCCATTCACACCCATTTCTAAAAAAAGAATGGTGGCGAAAAGAATGGTGACGACTCCAAACAATGTAGTATTGAGGTTCATGGCGAACATTTCATGTCTACAGTATGGAAGATGACCTGTTAACTGTAGGAAATAACTTTTTTCTTTCTAATAATTCAAAGAGAAAAAGTTATTTTTTCTATAAAATATTTTAAACCACAACATGAACCATCATCATCAAAGCCTTATCCAAAATTTGGAGCAAGATACAACATGAATGGAAAGCTACTTGCTTATGTCGAACATGTAAGAAAAATCCAAATATTGGCTTCCTAGCTTCATGACATGATCCAAGGGATCTATCAAGTTCTTGTCAGCATATTCTATCAAAGTACATCCCATGGAATCTATTTAAAGTCTAACTGAATATAGAATATAGAGGTCATTTAGAAATGACAACGGCTATTGCCACACCAACTTTTACTAATGCCCCACCAATTCTTATGTAAATCACCAAAGAATTGCACATAGCTGGTGTGGCATTAGTAAAGGTTATCATGGCAATAGAAACTCTATTTAGAAATTCACCTTATTTGAGAGAGGAACCTCTTACTTCTTGAGGGACCCTCAAACTCATTCCTACAAATTCCCGTTTTCTGTTCAAGAGAAATCAAATGAGGTCATAGTCAAGTATACAAAAATTATAAGATATAAAATAATCAGTTGAATTAAATCAAAACCAAGCATTCACTAAATATATTCAAGTAAAATACACTTTGGATCTTCCTTTTCCCTCCTCCTTTATCCGGGCTTGGGACCGGCAATGTAAAACATTTAATTTTACGTCGGCGGAGTTAAAAAGGGGTTAGTTAACAATAAAATAACAATTATTAGTTAAACAATATAAGAAGAAAAAAAAATATTATATAAGTTAAGAAAAAAACAGGTAACTAAGTCTAAAGTAATGAAACTAAATGCATCTAGGTACCTCTCAAAGTCCCTGACTAGGAGGATGACAAAAGCAAGTAAAGAAGTCTAAGGTAGTGGAACTAAATGTATCTAGGTGCCTCTTTCAAAGTACCTGACTAGGAGGATGGCCATCAGGAAACATGTTGCAAAAGAACTGAGTTATTTGCTCTTGCACCTCACTTTGGATTTCTCTCTATATATGCATCTCATTTTATAGCTCAGTAATCCTTTCCTCATGGTGCCTATCATGATTTGCTATGTGTTGAGTATCTCGAGGAAATTCAAATAGCTATAAAAGAGCCTAAGACAAATGGAAGGCCACTTTGCATTGGCGTCATTTGGCAGTCAAGTCCGCTGAAGCTTTGAAGACCAAGAGACCAAAGAGTTCTTTCCGAAGTAGTATCACTAGTAAGAATAGGTTGTTATTTGGGTATTTGTGTTTGTTTTCCTTGTCGTTTTGGTTGTGGTGTCATTATGTGGGTAGTTGTCGGCTAAGAACACCTTGGCCATAAAAATAAAAGAACGTAGAGGACAGTGGGAGGGATGATGGTGTTGGTATAGTGGAATGTATGAAGGAGGGACATAAAGGCCAAAACACAGTAGCGCAGGTAGAGAAAAACCAAAGAAAAATAAAAGTAGGGCTCGAAAAAGGAATCCTAGAATCAAACATGAGGATCGAAATTGATGTAGAAGAGTAGTAGAGCACCAAACGACACGAAAACCCCCAAAAATCATTGTAGGAAAATGAAAGAAAGCGAGCGGAACACCCCCGAAAATAGTGATCATAAGCTCAATATTTTGAAAAGTTTGACCCCCTGAATAATGATTTTGTGATCACTATGTATGGATCATGAAGTCATTATAAAATAGCATTTAGAGATCGCTGTGACACTTAGGCTGTGTTTGGATTGAGGGAAGGGGAGGGAAGAGAAACTCATTAAGGGAAGGGAAGGGAAGTTTCTCTTCACCCTGTTTGGATTGAAAGAGAAGAGAAGAGAAAAAATCAAATTTCTCCTCTTTGGTTAGGATTCATAAGAGAAGAGAAGAGAAATTATTACTGTCAAATGACAATTATACCTCATAGTCTTTAAAAATAAAATTCTACTTGTACAATGATAAAAATATAAACAACCAAACGTTCAAGATCAATTTGAAGGGTACCTTTCGTTTGAATGCGTATAAATGAGAGTTTCTATTGCCACAACCCACTTTACTAAGACATCCTTAGTAAAAGTGGGTTGTGGCGATAGAATCTCTCTAATTTAAGGATTTTGTTAACAAGTGTCCTAAGGGAACACATAGAAATCCCTCATATTAGAGATGGATTTCTAGTTACACTTTGAATGACTCATGAGGGAACATATGATCCTGATCATTTAAATGTGAAATCCAACACTTGAGGTTTTATAGTATCTCCAAACACACATAACAAGACACTTATCTTGAGGATAAAATTTCAACCATTGGATTTATATTTAAATGGGTTTTGATCATGTGTTTTTTTTCATGGGTCACCAGATCCTAACCCAATTATAAAAATGTTACATTCATGAATAATTGAGATTGATTCAAATTATTGAAATAAAAAAAATAAATAAATAAAGTGTAACTTTCCCAATTTCTGATGACGTTCAATATAATTTGGAAAAGATTTTTATAAAAAAGATTGCAAAAAAAAATGAGGATTATTAAAAACGATGTTTTTAAGTAATAAAATAGATGCATTAACGAGTAAAATGTTTCAAGTTCAGGCAAATTTAGTCGATTAGAATTTTTTTTTTTAATTGATTTATCAGCAATGAATTAATAAGGTGACTCCTTATTTGCCGAAAGTTTCAAAATATTCGGAAAGGTTTGAAGAATTATGCAAGTGTTGTTAAGAAGCTTTGAATTTATGGATGGATCTCAATTAAGGTCCTTAGTCTGAAAATCAGATGATGGGCTAGTTTCCTTGACTAAAATAAATCTCGAACTCTGCTCAAACGGCCATTATTAATATATAAGGTTTTCTCTTTTTTCCCCTACTATATGAAATGCTTAACATGGTAAAAGATACAATCCAGGTGTGGGAATTCTACAACCTTAATAGAGTATTATGATTTCTCATGGTTCATTCACTGTTCTAACAAGCTAATGAAATTAGTGAGTATGGAGAACCCACATTTGCAGCATTTCAAGCTCAACTCACAAAACAAAACCAAGAAAGCATAAAAGCCCTTGAATGCAATAGCTATGAAGAGCTTATGTATGCCATCCCTAACAATAGTTATTAATAGAGAGAAGAATACCTTAGTAAGATTAACAAAACTAGATCAGATTTACCAAATTGAGCAATAATGCTCAAACAATGCAAAGCATTTTTTTTTTAATAAGTAAAACTCATTTATCAAGTAAACAGAGGTCGAGATGACCAACAAGAGATACACACTACAAGGCGCAACTCATATAATTCAGGACTTAGATACACTTACGATTCCAAATCCATTTCACTCCTCACATCTAATGCTACAAATCCAAATAACGATATTAAAGCTTAGCAGTACATGACACTAGTCAAACCCATGATGATTACAACCGTAATAACAAATGTTTTTAATTAGATTGGACACGAGAAAGATGAGGTAATCAACGAATACGCGATGTTGCCAGATCATGGATGTCCTTAACAATGTTGAACACGGCATCTGGTTGTGATAGTTTAAGTGCGTTTGTGGATATTTTCTTAAGTTCTTCTGTTTTGGAGCTGAACCATCCAGCAACAAGTCTTGCTGTTTCCTTTGGGCTTCGAGAGAAGACACCCGCACCATTGTCTACGACATAAGGGATATTGCCAACTTCCTGCAAGGACGCAATAAAATTTAGATTGTTTTAAAATTTGTTACTCTGGCTAATGCAACCAAATTCAAACTTTATAGCACAATGGGATCATAATTCAAACTTGGAAACACTTGATGAATCAAGTAAAAGTTCACTTATTGAAGGATATGGTAAGAATCAACACATTCACTAGCACTAACCTGGCTAGGGATGAAGTCGTTGAGGATTATAGGAAGACCCCTTATCAAAGCTTCGACAATTGTACCAGGTCCAGCCTACAAAATCACCAAAACTCATGAAATTATTAACTTAGGAAACATGAATAAACCAGAAAGTGAAGTATACAGTAGACTACGGGATTTTTTTTCTCAAAATAAAAGTTGTTTTGAGAGGTGCTAGGCACTGTAAATACTTGTCTGCCGCATTGAATAGAACAGATTCTTGTCAAAGGTTACTATTTGAGAGGTGCTAGGCACTGTAAAAACTTGCCAGCCACTGGATTGAGTGCTCTGGAAGAAGAATATGGGCACAATTATCAAGACCTCACAAACATCATGGATCCATTGACCTGACAATGGATACAGCATAGCACATTTATACAAGAAGTGTGTATTATGTGGATGGTGAAAATGGGTGTTACATCATCGGGAGAATGGATGAGAGGTTGATGAGGGAATATAAGAGAGATAGGCTTTGTTCTTTATTTTCTCATAAGAGACCATGACATTTCTATTTTTTTGTTTGGCCCCACTGTGAAATAGAACCAAAGGAAGAGAAGAGAAACTTACTTAAACCTGAGTAAAGACCTCGCGGGAAACCTCCATTATTCATTGAAGGTTGATGATCCCCTGCACGTGTGTCAAACCTCTATTTATTGAAGCTACTATTGGCACCCCAACTGTTACTTATTAAATCCTAATTAAAGATTAAAACACACTGTTCAAACATAACAAAAGTTTGGTTCAAATTATTACCTCAACATTACAAAGCATTTCAACACATTCAAACAACTTCAACAGTTTACAATTAGGATTAGGCTCATACAAAATCTTATACCTAACAAATAGAAATCTAAACAAAAATATATATATAGAGAGAGAGAGAGAACTGAGCAACTAATAATTAAGAATAACACATTATAATTATAAGTGAAAAAAAAATGGACCTGAAGGGATGAATTGGCTAAAAAGAGAGTAGCTGAAGCCATGTTGTTGATTGGTGATATGTGAGGACAGCAGCAATAGGAGTGAGTTTGAAGCAATAAAAAAGATAGGATGAGATTATGGATAACTTTGTGGATGAATGAATGGTTGTGGTCTTCACTCCCTCACACTATCATATATCCTCTCTACTCTTCCTCCTCTTACCTTACAATCCTTTGTTCATGATTATATTGGACATGGGCCAATAAAATAAAACCCCAATAAAATCTACTACACAGTGACCCCCAAACTGTACCCAGATCTCGAAGCAGACACAGATTATTAAGTTGGGAAACAAACATAGATTTCCAGATGATGACTGTGCCTATTAAGGCTAATCCATGAACCTCAAACTAATATTGTGATTAGTGAGAGAAGATAAGAAATTTTTTTTCTTGATTCGATAGGTAAAATTTATTCAAGAAGAAGAAAAAGAGAATATACAAAGTCGGCCGAAATGACCAACGTGGAATGGGTCAAAGAACAGCAACATCAAAACCCACCTATCTCCCACAAAGAGAGCCCATCTAAATACAAAGTCCTAAAAGAATACACCTTTGAAATTCGGACAAAGCCTTTCCCTCAATCTAGGAAGATCCCAATAAATAAAGGATCAGCAAGGCAGCATAAGAAATCTATAAAAAGAATTGTGCTGTTAAAGGCAAGGCATTCTATCTTCACTTCAATTTCAATTAGATTCTTCTATAACCTACCTTTCTTAGCTTTGGAGTGCATTGCAGGTACTCCCCCAGGCATTCCAATTGAATTAGGTATTCATGGCAGATACCTCAATGTATAGGAGGAATTTGGAAAATTTCCCCTGTATGGGGAAGACAACGTTTATAACTAATGGAAGCATGTTTGTCTATATATACTACTTCAGATTTTTTAAGAGGTAGACAGAACTACATAGCCACTGCAGAAGCAACAA
>NW_028237526.1:0-19199 GCF_017979445.1 Akebia trifoliata
ATCCGAAAAGGACGACTTAGGCAAAAATTAAGGCAATCTCGCAAGGTTAAAAATCTGAAAGGACAACTTTGGCAACAATCAGAGCAAAGAAAAAAAAAAGCTCGCTAGATCGAAAACCTGAAAAGGCGATCTAGGCAAAAGTTAGAGCAAGCTCGCTAGATTGAAAACCTGAAAAGGCGATCTAGGAAAAAGTTAGAGCAACAAAGAAAAACAGAAGAAAATCCCAAGCTGAGAGCGATCCAAGATGAAACATCAGAAGTTCGAATAATTAAAGTCAATACTTAACTTAAACCAGGCATAGACTCAGAAATTACAAGTATCTTGTCTACGATCGATCTGAAAATGTTTACTTCCCCAAGTGAACCAAGGGAGATAAGGGTGAATTCTATGTTGAAACTCGAAAGGAAATAATTTTGTACTCTTGAACCTGACTCAAAACCTTCAATAAAATTAATCAAAATTAAAAGTTGAGTCTTTATTGCACTTGTGGTAATCAATTACTTCAAACCTTCATACAAGGGGCATTTTCTTTCTTTTTTAATGTAACTTTTCCCCCTTATACTAGGGGCATTTTTTTGCACAATGTATTCAATTATTTTCAAGGTCATGTTCATTGTCAAACTAGAGGCATTTTATTTTTGAGCAGTATTAATCCTAAGAGATAATGAGAACCCCAAATTTAAGGTAACCCTCTTGATAACAGTTTTTCAAAAAAACTCTTAAGGTTCGAAAGAAATAAAAATTCAGGTTTTAAAACTTTTTGATAAATCCTTGAGGTTCAAACAAAAAAATTTCGGATCTCACATAGGAGATATAACATTCTTCTAGTCTCTAGATTCTTTTTTCAGATCCAATCATTCTTGGAATCGATCATTTCTCTTCCAGATTCATTATCTTCCAGATTTATTCGTTATCCGGTTCATTCCAATCAGTTTTCTCCAAATTCGTTCATTCATTCCTCTATCAGTTTTGCTCAGTTTCCGCCAAGGATTATCTTGGATTTTGCTTAGTTTCCGCCAAGGGTTATCTTGGATTTTGCTCAGTTGCCGCCAAGGGTTAACTTGGATTTTGCTCAGTTTCCGCCAAGGGTTATCTTGGATTTTGCTCAGGTGCCGCCAAGGGTTAACTTGGATTTTGCTTAGTTTCCGCCAAGGGTTATCTTGGATTTTGCTCAGTTGCCGCCAAGGGTTAACTTGGATTTTGCTCAGTTTCCGCCAAGGGTTAACTTGGATTTTGCTCAGCGCCAAGGGTTAACTTGGATTTTGCTCAGTTTCCGCCAAGGGTTATCTTGGATTTTGCTCAGATGCCGCCAAGGGTTAACTTGGATTTTGCTCAGATGCCGCCAAGGGTAATCTTGGATTTTGCTCAATTACCGCCAAGGGTTAACTTGGATTTTGCTCAGTTTCCGCCAAGGGTTATCTTGGATTTTGCTCAGTTGCCGCCAAGGGTTAACTTGGATTTTGCTCAGTTGCCGCCAAGGGTTATCTTGGATTTTGCTCAGTTGCCGCCAAGGGTTAACTTGGATTTTGCTCAGTTTCCGCCAAGGGTTATCTTGGATTTTGCTCAGTTTCCGCCAAGGGTTATCTTGGATTTTGCTCAGTTGCGGCCGAGGGTTTTCTCGGAACTATGCTCAATTACCGCCGAGGGTTTTCTCGGAACTATGCTCAGATGCCGCCGAGGGTTTTCTCGGAACTATGCTCAGTTACCGCCGAGGGTTTTCTCGGAACTATGCTCAGATGCCGCCGAGGGTTTTCTCGGAACTATGCTCAGATACCACCGAGGGTTTTCTCGGAACTATGCTCAGTTACCGCCGAGGGTTTTCTCGGAACTATGCTCAGGTACCGCCGAGGGTTTTCTCGGAACAATGCTCAGATGCCGCCGAGGGTTTTCTCGAAATTATGCTCAGATACCGCCGAGGGTTTTCTCGGAACTATGCTCAGATGCCGCCGAGGGTTTTCTAGGAATTATACTCAGATACCGCCGAGCGTTTTCTCGGAACTATGCTCAGTTTATGCTCAGATTATATTCAAATTTTGCTCAGTTTATATTCAAATTATGCTCAGTTTATACTCAGACTATGCTCAATTTATGCTCAGGTTTTACTCAGTTTCACACAGTGCACACACTTGCACATTTGCACTTTTTAGTCAGGGAGAATTCTTTAAAATTCAAGGATCTGACGCCGTCAGTGAGAGTTTGCGCTCAAGGACCTGACAACCTTTTGATTCGGGGAGAGCCTTACCCTCAAGGATCTGAACACCCTGACGAATTGCTAAATCAGGCTGCAAAATGAAATGTCACTAGCTTTGGCATTCAGATATCGCACTATCTACCAAAATAGATTTGCTATCTAGTTTGCTTCAACCCTCTGCCAAAGAGGGGCATCTGTAGACACCCCATTTTTGCACTCGCCTGATTAATCAACTCGTCAATCCGATTGCAATGATTCCCAATGATGGATGTGTATTCCATTGCTTTATTTTGTTACCAGATTTGTTTCAGAAATCCGGATAAGGTATCTCGAATTGACAAAACCTTAGAAATCACGCTACGCTAGGAAAATACGACCCTAGAAACATAGAAATCATCATCTTGCAGATCAGAAAGAAACTTCACGATAAAAATCACTAAAAATTATCAAATTACCAAAATATCCCTAACCTCAAAACAACCCTAGAGCCTGCGTTACGCTTAGGAAAACTCTCTCGAACACATAAAATAACAAATCGGAACCTAATAAATCATTTCACTAATTTTAACAGAATTTAACAAAATTACGAAAATACCCCTCGTAAAGTTCACAACCATTTCACACAAAAAACTTCATAAATAACAAAAACTAATATTCCATTGAATTCCTTACGAAAAATCGATTCTAAAACATCTTGGAACATTAAAAATCGACTTAAAACGTGAAAAGTCCTCTCCGGGGGCAAAACGGTAATTTCACAATTTTCATAATTAAAAAATTGAAATTAATAAATAAAACATTAAATAATTAAATTTAAACATTAATGAAATAAATTTAAAATTTTGAACCTAAAAAATCGATTAATCGGACTCTCAAGCAAAATTGTTGAGGGTTCGTGGGATATTTCTTTAAGGACCCCTCCATTTGGGGGTCCAAAGAATTAAAGATATTTTAGAGGGGGGTTCTCCAAAAATTAAAAGTAAATCAAGCAAGACTGAAGTTAAGGTATTAAAGTCAATCAAGTGAGACTGAAGTCAAAATTAAAGTCAATTAAGCAAGACTGAAGTCAAAATATTAAAAGTCAATCAATTAAGACTAAAGTCAAAACATTAAAAGTCAATCAAATAAGACCAAAAGTCATAATAGAATTATAATTGATTAATAACTCTATCTAATAGAGTTCTAACTTAAAAATAATTCTACCTAAAACAATTCTAATTAAAACACAATTCTACCTAAAACAAGTCAAATTAAAAAACAACTCTAATTAAAAGATCTCTAATTAAATACTCACTCTATCCAAATCAACCCCTAAAAACATCTATAAATAGAGGTGCTCACACCCTATTTTCGTATCAAATCATAAACCCTAAGAGAAGTAGGTCTAAAAGCTCCCCTAGCCTCCCACAAACCCTGGTTTTGGAGCCCCAACTCCTTACCTAACATCCCCCCTTCAATTTTAGTCTAGAAAACGCCTAAAAGCCCTCCAAAAACACCCCCAAATCCGCAACAAACTTGAAGAGTTCAGATCCAAAAGCAAGGAGATACCTCGGTCTAGGAGATCCGAAGTCAAATCCGGAGATAGAACGAAGCAAGGGAGCACGGTACAAGGAGCTCTTTTTGTCAGATCTGAGGGAACAAAGTCCTTGCTATCGGAAAGGTAAATTTTTATTTTTATTTATTTTTTATCTAGGTTTTAGCAATGTAATTTACTTGGGAATTTAGTAGAGACCGGCTTTGGCCGGGCGGGGTTGGTGCCTAACACCTTCCAATCCCGTAATATGATCCCCGAATTCGGTTTTTTTTTTTTTTTTAGATTAGTTTTTATCCGTTTAGAGTCATTGATCGGTTCCTAGACCGTAATAACTAGGTGGCGACTCCCAAACCTCAAGGGTCGAAAGCGGATCCGCGCACCCTGCGGATCGAGGGCGCTTTCAGGTGGATGCAAGGTGCTAGCTGCTAACCTGTTGCTTGCTTTCTTCTTATCTTGGTATTCCCTTTTGGGTGAGTTATCTATCCAATGCAATTTGGGAGCTGATCATTTAAAAAGATTGACAGGAGGCTTACTTCTTGGATGTTGTGTTACTTGTCTAAAAGTGGGGAATTAACTTGGGTAAAAATTATTTGTCTAGCCGTTCTATCCACCTGGTCTGTTTTCCAAACTAATATCTATTACCAAAAAACTAGAAAGAATGATTATGGATTTTTAGTGGAATAGTCAGGACGTCTCTTTTGGATACCATCTTGTTTAGGGGATAAGAAATCTTGAAGTCATGAACTTATCCCTTTTTGGGGAAATTTCTTAAGAGGTTTAGGAGGAACCAAGTAGCCTTTGGAGGAGTGCAATTCTATAACACTTTTAGTGAGCCTCGTCTTGAGGCACGCTTTGTTGCATAAACCACCTTTAATAACACTGGTTAGGATGGGCACCTCCAATTTTTATTTTGATCTCAACAAAATTTTTGTCTCAAAGTGAGTTTGGGCAATATTGTTAGGTTGTAGGAAGACATTTGGAATGCGAGGTTACCTTCAAGAAGGTGCTTCCAACTATTTTCTACCTTTCTAATTAGAAAGGTGTGGACACGGGATTTTCAATGTTTTCGAAAACATCCCTCCACTTTGGGGTGTTTTGGAGTCGCCACCATTCATTTTCGGAAAGGGGTGTGAATGGTCACCCGAAATTGTTTTTCTATGAAAAACATGGCATTTTGACATGTTGATGACTCTCGTATGGATAGGGTACATATTTGGTCCAACCTTGATTCAAAGGTAAGGGGGTCCATTTATGGAGTAGGGAAGGTGTTAGGCACCCTACTCCATCCACATAACGTGGTAACCTCGGATTCGGTATTTAAAATAAAATAAAATAAAATTGAAGAAAAATTCGATGTGTGCCCTCAAGTGTGAGGGACTTTTAATGTTGGTTTAAATCATTAAGGGCACCCTTATGAAGAAGGGGCCCTTTGGTGATTTAACCCATGGGGTGTGTGCAAGTATGTAGGAAAGGGGGAAAGTAGAAGAGGGGATGTGGAGGGGGTGTTCCTTTTGTTGAACCCACCTTGTCCCAATCTTGATCTTCAAGTATGTCTTCCCTTGAGTTGACTTGGACTTGCTTGAGGTTGTAGAAGATTGAGTTGAGTTGAGAGTGAAGTGTTGAGAGTAGAGTAGAGTAGAGAGTTGTGGTGAGTTGTGATTTTTTTAGAGGGTTTTTCTTTGTCAAATTTTCATTAGTTCTTATAAGAGAAGAATGGAGGGATTTTTATAGAAGTTGGGAGATATTTTAGGGGTATAATAGGGTAAGGTTTAGAATGAGGGGTAATGGCATGGGTTTGAGAGAAGAAGGGTATATGAAATTTGAGGGAGAAATAAGGGTAGTTTTGTAATGAGGGAAATGGGTTGTGTTTTAACCCAAATGGTTTAGATCTTACCCAAATCCATTTGGTAGAGTGTTTGGTGGGGTGAGATGAGTGATGGTTGATGGGAGGAATGGTGGTGTAAGGTAGTTGTTTGGAGAAGGAGTGTTGAGATGGTTGAAGAGGTATGGTGTTTGATTTGGAGAGATGAGTGGTGATTGGTTTGATTTTGAGAGGATTGAAGGGATGATGACATGTGGCAAATGGAGGGATGAAGAGATTAGTTGATTGGTGATGGTAGTTGGATAATTAGATAGAAGAGTATGGGGGTGATGGTGGGAAGTATGGGTTGAGGTGATTTTGTGGGAGTGTTTTAAGGGAAAGTGATGGTTGAGGTGTGGGAGATATGGGTTGTGATGGGGTGGTTGATAGTGTTAGAGTATGTAGGTATGGGTTGAGTTGTTGGTTGTTGATGATGAGAGGATGGGGGATAGGTTATGGTGTGTAGGGTATGGGTAGTGGTATTGGTGGTTGATGATGAGAGGATGGGGAATAGGTTAGGTTAGGGTAGGGTAGGGTTATGGGTTGAGTTGATTAGATGAGAGAGGTGGAAGAAGATGATGACATGTGTCATCTCTTGGTGATTGGTTTGATGTGATGATGGGTTGGATTGATTTGGGTAGTGGATTGGGCTTTGGGCTTTAGGGTTAGATTGGTAGGATTTTGGGCTTAGGTGATTTGGGATTGGGTTTATGTTGGATTGGGCTTGAGTTGGATTGGGTATAGGTTGAATGGATTTTGGGATGGATTGGATTTATGATGGATTGGGTTTTGGGATGGATTAGTATTGGGTTTGATTTTAAGGATGTATGAGAGTGGTGAGGTGTGCGGGTCCATGGGCCACGTAAATGGCCTCGAACATTTATTAATGTAGATTTGGGCTTTGGGGCCCATCCCAAATTTTTGGTTTTCGGGGTATTTTGCGTCGAGGCCCCCTCAAATTTGGGTGTCTACAGCTGCCCCTCTTTGCAGGAGTTGCGTGCAAAGAACTGCAAAGAATAGACGAAACCCTGATTTGTGCGGGTCCGAGGATTTTGCTAGACAAGTTTTTGAAACACCGATTTGATTTGATGGTTAAGAGATGGCTACCCAAGCACGGGGTCTGACAGGGTGCCGGTTGATTTCCTCGACCTCGTGGCGCGAGCTCGTGTGAGGTCTTGGATTTGTGATGATTGAGAAAAACTTTGACTTAGGTATTTTCAAACGAGTCTTTAAGCAGTTGATTTTTGCTTTTGCAAGAATACCCTTTTTTTTTTATTTTTTGATTTTTTTTAAATTATTTATTTATTTATTTTTTTTGGTGGTCCGTTCTTGAAGCACGGACTATTTAAATCTCATTCGGTCCGTGCTTCAAGCACGGACTGTTTAAATCTCATTCGGTCCGTGCTTCAAGCACGGACTCTATTTTTAATATTTTCGGTCCGTGCATGAAGCACGGACTGCGCAAAATTAATTCAGTCCGTGCTTCATGCACGGACCAGAACATTTTTAAAAACCGAACGTCGCGCCTAGACGTTTCACTTGGCTGTTCTTCTCCGTTTTCTCCTCTGGTTCTTCGTCTTCTCCTCTGATTCTTCGTCTTCTCCTCTCTCATTTCTCTCTTGCGTGCTTGGGTGGTCGAAGAGACATGTCGGGCGTGTGGATACTTGGATTTGGAGCACTCTTGGTACTTCTTTGGATTACTCCTTCGATAGAGGTTAGTTCATCTTCTCCTTTTAATTAATTTCTTTTTGATTTTGCAAACCTTTATCGCATGATTACCGCTTCGAACAATCCATGACAGACACACAAACCTCGTTGCATGCATGCTTGTTAGACTAGGATTCTTGTTTATGCCTTCGCCATGTTTGTCTTCTTCGAAATTTTTATAGCATGAAAACCTGGTTGTATGCTTATTTCCGATATTTCTTTCACCTTGTTTGTTCACATGTGATCATGAAATTCTGTTTTGTGTGCATTGTGATTTTGTTTTTCATGCTCTTTTGGATGTCTTCATTGCTTGTGAAATGTTCAAGGCACGATTATAGCGATTTATTATTTTGTTTCGCATGCTTTTGCTCTTTTAGAACCCGTTGGATTCGCCTTGGACTTTGGAGTAGGTTCCTTAGATGTAGGTGAGATTTATTGGTGGTGGGCTTTGGAAAATGATTGGGACAATGGTTAAGCAATCGGATGGAGTGATTTGAGTGCTATTAGGGGAGGTTAGGCATAGGTTGTGGTTGGTTTTCGAGATTCGAGTTGGTGAGGCAAGGTTAAAGATGGATGGAATCTTGATTTGTGGGGGGTACTCGAGGTGATGGTGTAGCTTCGATCAGTGGGGTGCCTTGCGAGGGTCAAGGTTTTGGATCATGGGGTTGGTTTGGTTTAGGTTGGTTTTGTGGGTTCGAATAGAGTCGTAGCTTTGGTTTTGGTTTAGGTCCATGGGTTCGATCGCCGTTAGGATTTTTGGTTTGAGTGGGCATTTTATTGGGTAGTGAATTTTTCATGTAGATGGCACGTACTCGAGGGAGTAGGGCTGCATTGATTGGCGAGGCTGGAGATAGATCGACTGCGAGGACTCGATATGAGCAGGAGACTGTCAGGGAGTCGCCTATGGAGGAGGCGACTCAGTCCTCATCGAGCAGCTCGTCATCAGACAGTGAGATAGAGGCTGGTGACTCAAGACGTCGGGCTATCGTCCGACGAGTGCCTAGCAGGAGTAGGACTGCAGAGGCGGCAGGCAGAGGTGGTGGTGGTGACCGAGGTGATGGTGGTGGTAGTAGCAGTGGTGGTCGCGGTGATGGTAGTAGTGAGGGTGGTAGTGTCGAGGTGGCAGTGGTAGTCGAGGTCGAGGGGTAGAGGGAGCTCGCGCTTCGATTCCCGCGCAGAGGCCAGAGAGGGTGTAGTGGATACTCCTCTTCTCACTGGATTGAGCAGGCACGTCTCGATGTACGTGCGGATGGACGTGCCGACCCCTTACCCATCCAGCAGCTACAGGGGCAGTTGGAGGACTTTTATGCTAGAGTTCTCCCAGTTTACTGAGGATCTGAGGGGTCAGTTCACTCGGGCCGGCTTCGGAGCTTTCTTGAGGATTCCATATTTTAGGTCAGACCGACCTATTTTTGTTGCGATGATGGAGAGGTGGTTTCCGGCTACGCACACATTTCATATGCCAGAGACCGAGATTGGCATCAGGCCATCCGATTTTGTGACCATCACCGGGATCTCTATGGAGGGAGAGGCCATTTTTCCTCATATGCTGCCGTTAGACGAGGTTGCCGAGTTGATTGGGGCTCCTTATATTCCAGCTGCCGAGGTCGGCAAGCTGCATAGGCTGGGCATGAGGTTTTTGTGGTCGACCTTAGGCCAGCGGGGTCGGACCGTGAGGCGAGGAGATGCTGACTTTGCTGCAGTCTTCCGTCTCAGTTTCTTGCTTCTGTTAGGGAGTTGTTTTTTCTTGGAGGATGACTCCACAGTGATGACGTGGTTTCTCCCTTTTCTTCGAGACATCCGCCGAGTAGCTACCTATGACTGGGGGAGTCTGATTTATGGCACCATCCTTGGTGGCCTAGATCGTATCGTGGAGGGTATCACTTCCCCACGAGGTGGCGGTATCTCTGCCAGGTTCTTCTGGCCTTTTATCGAGGTACTTTCCTTCTCAAATCTTGAATTTTTAACATTTTGTCTCTTTCGATGATTGGTCTGATCTTGTTGTTTCCTTTTCTTCCAGCTTTTTGTACATGTTCACTTCCCTACTATCTGCCTGAGATGCGCCATCCAGATGAGGGCTATCCCCTCGGTGCTTTTTGGGCGACTCGAGACGGGCGTACTATCAAGAGCAATGCCCGTAGCGCTCGGGCCCATTTTGACAGGTGTAGGCTTCATGAGGTGAGTAACTTCTTTTGGTTTGCAGCACTAGAGCTTCTTTTCAATATGTTAGAATCTCATTGTTTCCCTTCTCTTTGTTGTGCAGATATTTTCAGTCACCTTTCCAGACCTTCCTCAGTCGGTCCAGGAGCGCCGAGAGGTGTGGGCGGCCTTTGATCGAGACATGCGACGAGAGCTCTATCCTTGTTTCATTGGCCGTCTCTTCTATGTGTACTACTTTGGGGAGCGGCTATTCTTTCAGCATGATCGATCTCTCAGTATCCCAGCAGCTCCGGTGACGCCTTCTTCTATGGATCTGTCGGCTGAGGAGTACTTGGCCCAGGTCGGTGGGGTACTAGCGCGAGGGCTTCTGGTGGATGGTGATTATATTAGTTGGTTCAGGACCGCCTCCATTGGTTGCCTGATGCCTGCTATGCCTATGCGTGCTGGGGTTACTGAGATCGGTGGAGTCTTCATCCGGGAGCATGATGACACCGTGAGTCCTAACTTTTCTCTTCTTCTTATCTTCTGATTCTCCATGTCTGTTCAAGTCTAATTTGCTACTTTTTTTTTTTTTTCAGATTGACGATCTGTGTTGCCTCCGGGAGGGGTATAGTGTGATCGAGGCCCAGGCGGCCCGTTGTGCTGAGATGGAGGCTCGGTGGAGAGCGGCTCAGGCAGAGGTGGCAGCTCAGGCCGAGCGTATTCATGAGCTGGAGATGAGACTGGCCATGAGGGAGTCTCGTGCGCAGGCTGAGATGGTACGTTCTTCTTTTCCCTTATCTCTTTCAATTCCGTATTTCTATCACTGTAGGCTGATTGCTTTGTTTTCATGTGATGTTTCAGGACTATCATCGACGCCATGATGGGGCCAGCACATCTGCTCATCCACCTCCTCCTACTCAGGTACATTTAATTCCAGTTATCTTCTTTCATTAGCTTGCTTGCATATTTGCCTGTCATTTGAGTGCATCTGTTTATCTTTTCAGGCTTCGGATGGCGCCGGACCCTCTACCCGACCCCCAGCTTTTACTGTAGATTCTTCTGATATGGGCTTAGGGATGCATGACCTGCCTGCCTCTTCGGGTACTGGCTCTGTCTTCTCCGGTCTGAGGGACGTAGATCTTTCTGGTGTTGATTCTGCTGCTCGAGATGCTCCTGGATCAGATGATGATAGATCTTAGGATGTATTTATGAACATTTGAAACACATGTATATATCTTTTTGTATTTCGTGCACATTGTGTGACTCATTTTGATATATATATGACATTGTTTATTTCATTTTGGATCCTCTTGTGAAATGGTGATTAGAACCGTCGTTGAGCAACCGAGGCTGGGAAGTGGTAACATCAAATAACTAGGGTTTATGGGCCCCTTTATGTATTAATTCATGCATCAATTCAACATCTTGGATGTACTGGTCCGTGCATGAAGCACGGACTGCGCTAATTTTGAACGGTCCGTGCTTCATGTACGGACTGTTTGAATTTTGAACGGTCCGTGCTTCATGTACGGACTGTTTGAAATTTGAACGGTCCATGCATGAAGCACGGACTCAAGTGAATTTACTCAGTCCGTACTCCATGTACGGACCAGAACCTTTCATTTTGCCTTTTTACTCGCAGACCTTCATTTGGTCATTCTCTTTCACGATTTTTAGGAATTTCACACCCCTAGGGCATCAATGGAGCCCACTCATGTTTTGGAGGATTCCACCAACTTTGATCTTACGGTTGAAAGCTCATCTCCCGCCTTTGAAGGCAACTTCAACCTTCCAAGTCTCAAAAGGTACGCCGTTGTAGACCCATTTTTACATCAATGGCTTAGTTCTATGACCCATGAAGAGAGAGTTAGGTGGGATTCCAACAAGCTTGGGTTCACTCTCTCTTTGTCGAAGGTCACTATCATGTGGGACTTGATAGAGGCTCTTATGGGATTTTGGGTCCCGAGCTCAATTTTTTCGCTTTGGAGACAAAGAAATGACTCCTACGATTGAGGAGTTTGAACGGATACTTGGCCTTAGCCAATCGCCTAGGGTGGTTGTACCACCCTTACGGGAAAGTTATAGGAAAGAAGCGTCGGGATTCTTTGGGGTCACCAAGCAACAACTAGGACGGATTGATGGGAACTCAAATCTACTCAAGGTTTCTAAGGAATTTTTGCTTCGATTGCTTGGGGATACGAGTTCCCCATCTCGTTTTGACATTTTGACCTTGGTGGTAGTGAACCAACTTTTGTTCCCTCGAAATGATGAGTATGTGAATCTAGCTTTGATAAGCGTGCTCGACCAAGTGCGACAAGGTTTTAGGTTGGCTCCTATGCTTCTAGGAGAAACCATATTTGTCTCTCACGGCTTGTTCGAGCGAGAGAGAGCGAGTATATCATGGGTGTGCTCCATTGTTGCAGGTAATGTCCTCTTCAAATTTGGATCATGATTAGAGTTGAAGCTTTTAAATTTTGAGGCATTGTGATTAGAGTTGACTTCCCTTTTTGTGCAGCTTTGGTTCTTCGATCATTTGGCTTTAACTACTCCCATTAGTCGTCCTTTCAACGTCCATGCTGATTTAGTGGCTTTGATGAACAAACGGAAACCTCCTGTCCATTCTGGTGGCAAGTTGGGTTGGTTCGAGGGCTTGCAAGGCATGCCAGATGAAGAGATACGTTGGTTAGGCACCTTCCAGCCTTCGACTTCACCTGTTTTTTCCTTTCCCAGAGTTGTTTTGCCATACTGATTGGATTGACTGGGGCCACTCACTACATCCCTCTTCGTGTGTTGCGACAATTTGGTGAAGAACAGGGCATAGTGACTCATGGAGATTTTGGAGAATTGGTCGGGTCTTTTTCTCCTTCTCCCCCCTCATGGCAATTGCGTAATCGGTTAGAGAAAGCTTGGAAGAACGTGGTGACTCTTGATCAACCTGTATTTCCGGGTTATTCTTTTCAAAACTACCAACTTTGGATGCAACAACAGATTGCTGAGAGAACTTGTGCCACGCCTTCAGTTCAAGGGAGGTCTTCTGGTTCTCATTCCTCTGACCACCGTGATCGACTGGCGGAGATGAAGGTGTCTCATAAGCGGATTGAGAAGATTTGGTTGCGTTCTGAGAATGACCTGAAGAACCAGATAGCTCGACTCGAGTTTTTGAAGAATGAAGAGTCTTCTATCCTGAGGGCGGAGATTGATGATCTCCGGGAGAGACTTGCTCAAGGTCCCTGTTTTGATGCCTTTGCATCTTACTTGGTGAGTCGTGATGCTTCCGACGCTGAGGTGGTAATGATGGGGCAAGCTGCCCGCATTCGTGCGTTAGAAGAGAGACTTGATTCCTTCTTCATTTCTCGTCGTGATGTGTGATTGGCACCATTTTTTTTGTATTTTCTTTTTCAAAACGTAATGTAAAACTTTTGAAATGAAAGGAAAATAGGTTTTTTACTTACTTGGCCTCAGGTGTATCTATTGCTTTGAAAACATGATGTTTGAATAAGTCCTAGACTTTTCAT
Source organism: Akebia trifoliata (assembly GCF_017979445.1). NCBI lineage: Eukaryota > Viridiplantae > Streptophyta > Magnoliopsida > Ranunculales > Lardizabalaceae > Akebia > Akebia trifoliata. Next base: position 12,951 of record NW_028237526.1, read on the forward strand.
CATTGGCCCAAAATAGTAGTTTTGAAAACATTTGAATTTTTGGTGATTTGTCTTTGTCGAATTGATGTTGTAGATCCAAAATATGAAGATTTTTGAAAAACCTTGGTTATCTCGATGATATTTGTATTTTTGCCAACTACTGAGGATATAGATGTCAGCAGTTCTCAGGCTCTTTTTAGAGTCATCCCCAATGCCCCAGTACTGGGTGAATATCGGTTGAGCATGGGACTTGGGATTTTGGGAAATTTTTGCCATTCACAGTTTATACTCATGCGGGCCAGGAGTTGTTTTTTTTTTATATTATTTTTTTTAATTTTATGATTCCCTTATTGCCCCTGGTGCCGTTACGGTTTTCACCAGACCCGGTTTCCACATTTTTACGCATCGATGCCTTTTTGGGTTTTCATCGTGCCGGTGGTTTTGATCTTGCCATAGTCTGATTCTTTTACTCATAGCGCCCTTTCGGTTTTCACTATGCCCTTTCAGACTATGCTTGTATTTTTTTTTGGATTTTTACATTGCAAATCTTGTTTGGAGCCTCTGTGTCTTTGTGGCTTGGTGACTCAAGTTGAGCTGCGAGATCGGCGACTCTACTCTTGTAGTGGTACCCTTTCTTGAGTAACAGATCTAGATTCCCCTCTCGAGTTTGCTGACGACTATTCGTGGCTCGGCAACTCAAGTTGAGCTGCGCGAGATCAATTACTCTACACTTCGAGTACTCTTTTTTTTTCGAATATCCGACCTGGACTCCCCTCTCGAATCTTCCAACGACTAGCAAGACTTTGGGGTCCGGACCAAGTCGCAAGATCATTGGTGCTGCCACCGTCGTTATGATGCTTTAGAACATTCCCTGATCCGAAAGGACTTTTGATGGGACGAAGTGTTGGCTAAGGCTGAGTGTAATGGAAAGGTACAAAAGAGGTTAAGGTCTGAGTTTATCTAAAGTGGGCTAGACATGGGGTTCGTCTATTTTTGTTTCGAAAAGGTGATCTATGTCTCCTCCCAGCGTCTCTCGAACTTGTTTAGGCTGGAGATTTGGGTCGAGCTCAGATCAATGTCCGAGTTTTTGAATTTTTTTGATTTTTTTGTATTTTAGCCGTTCACAGTTTATCCTCATGCGGGCCAGGAGTAACTGATGCTTTGACTTTTGACTTTCTTCTCTTTTTTTGTTTTTGTGTTTTTTTTTTTTTTTTTTTTTGAAGTATTGACTTGCCCCAGTCTTGGGTTAAGAAATGAATGTGATGGCTCAAAGGGGTTGACTAGGGTTAGATAGTTTGTTTGGGATAGCAAAGATGGCCTTTTGTCATCTCAGGGTCAGATATCAAGCGTAGTACTTCTTAACGGTGTCAGCATTGATTGGCTGAGGGAAGACTTGTCCGTCTTTCTGTAAGGATCAAAGCTCCTCCCGTCATTACCTTCTGCACAATGAATGGTCCCTCGTAATTGGTCTGAATTTTCCCCTAGCATCTTCTTGTATTGGTAAGATCTTTTTCAAGAAGGTCTCCTGGTGAGAAATTTCGAGGTTTGACTTTCTTGTTGTAGGCCCGTGCGATTCGTCTCTGATAGATTTGACCATGACAAATAGCTGCGCGAGACGTTTTTCCTCTATCAGATTTAGTTGATCAAATCGGGCTTGAACCCATTCTGTTTCATCCAACTCTACTTCTTTTAAGATTCGAAGGGAGGGAATCTCAACCTCGATGGGTAAGACTGCTTCCATTCCATACACCAATGAGTATGGAGTTGCCCCAGTTGAGGTTCGAAATGAAGTCCGATAAGCGTGAAGGGCGAAAGGCAACATGTCGTGCCAATCCTTGTAAGTGACTGCCATTTTCTCGATGATTCTTTTGATGTTTTTGTTGGCAGCTTCAACTGCTCCGTTCATTTTGGGTCTATACGGTACAGAGTTGTGATGAGTGATTTGGAAGTCTTCGCACATCTTGATCATGTCTCTATTCTTGAAATTCTTGGCGTTGTCGGTTACCAAACCACTAGGGAGTCCGTATCTGCAGATGATATTGTTCTTAACAAACTTCAGAACAGTGCTCTTGGTGACATTTGCATAAGAAGCTGCTTCTACCCATTTCGTAAAGTAATCGATAGCGACTAGGATGAAGCGGTGCCCATTTGAAGCTTTTGGCGAAATCTGTCCAATAACGTCCATGCCCCAAAGTGAGAAGGGCCAAGGAGTAGTCATATTGTGCAACTCTGATGGTGGCGCGTTGATCTTATTGGCATAAATCTGGCAGAGATGATGGCATTTACGGACATGTTGATAGCAATCACTTTCCATTGTTGTCCAGTAATATCCCATTCTCATGATCTTCTTAGCAAGCATGTGACCATTCATGTGAGGTCCGCAGACTCCACCATGTACGGTTTCGATCAATCGTTTTGCTTCTATTTCTACCACACATCGGAGTAGGACTTCATGATGTGATTTCTTGTACAGAATGCCATTGCTCAGGAAGAATTGGCCTGCTAGCTTCTGAATAGTCCTTCGATCATTAGACGTTGCGTCCGATGGGAGAGTTCGATCTTCGAGATAGGCTTTGATGTCCGAATACCATGGCTTTTCTTCAGATTCTTCAACTTCGACGGGTAGACAGTAAACTGGCTCATCTTGAATACCAATCTCAATGGGGTCAATGACTAAGTCCTTCATGAGATACTGATCATAGAAGCAAGTGTAGCTAGTGCATCAGCAAATTGATTCTTAGCTCTCGGCATATAAGTGAATGAGATTCTATCGAAGCATGAGCTTAGCTCTTCGAGATACTCATGGTAAGGGATCAATCTCTCTGCTCTGTCTTCCATTCTCCAGTTGTCTGATAGACTACTAGGCTCGAGTCTCCGAAAACATCGATCTCATCTACCTCAAGATCTAATGCTGCTTTCAACCCTGCTATGCATGCTTCGTATTCAGCTCGTTGTTGGAACATTGGAACTTCAGTCTGATTGCAATTGGCACGTGGGACCCATCTGGTTTGATCAAGACTGCCCCTATTCCGTTTCCTTTTGATTTGCTGCTCCGTCGAAATACATTTTCCAATCTGGTTCTTCGTTCTTCATCATCGTCCTCAATCTCAGTGAGCAATATGGCTTCGTCAGGAAAGTTTGTCTTCAATGGTTCGTAATCAGGCAATGGATGCTCGGCTAAGTGGTCGGCGATGGCTTGCCCTTGATGGCCTTTTGAGTGACATAGGTGATGTCGAACTCAGATAATAGTAATTGCCATTTTGCAGTACGACCTGTTAGTGCTGGCTTTTCTCGAAGAGATACTTGAGCGGATCCTCATTCGAGCAATGAGCATAGTCGAGTAGCTGAGGATAATGGCGTAGTCGTTGAGATGCCAGACCAATGCGCAGCAAGTCTTCTCGAGTGCCGAATACTTGCCTCATAATCAGTGAACTTTTTGCTGAGATAGTAAATGGCTTGTTCTTTTCTGCCTGACTCATCGTGTTGCCCCAGTACACAGCCCATAGACGTTTCTTGCACCGAGATGTACATCAGTAAGGGTCGTCCTGGCGTAGGAGGAACCAAAACTGGTGGATTGAGCAATATTTCTTTATCTTGTCGAAGGCTTCTTGACAGTCTTCGTTCCATGCTTTCGGCATATCTTTTCTGAGTAGCTTAAATACTGGTTCACAGATAGGCGTGAGTTGTGCGATGAATCTGCTGATATATTGTATTCTACCCAGAAATGCTCGGACATCCTTTTCTGATACCGGTGCTTTCATTTCAAGAATGTACTTGGTCTTTGCTGGATCTATCTCAATGCCTCTTCTACTAACGATGAAGCCCAATAGTTTGCCTGATGTTGTCCCAAAGACACACTTTGCTGGATTGAGCCTTAAGCTGTACTTTCTTAGCCTGTCGAACAGTTTCTTGAGATTTATCAGATGATCTTTTTCTATGCCTGATTTAGCGATCATATCATCTACGTAGACTTCCATTTTCTTGTGGATCATATCGTGGAATAAAGCCGTCATTGCACGTTGGTAGGTTGCCCCTGCGTTTTTAAGCCCAAACGGCATGACTTTGTAATGAAAAGTGCCCCAGGGTGTAATGAATGCTGTCTTCTCTTGGTCTTCTTCTGCCATTTTTATCTGATTGTACCCAGAGAACCCATCCATGAATGAGAACATACCATACCCTGTTATGCTATCGACTAGAGTGTCAATGTGAGGTAATGGAAAATCATCCTTAGGACTGGCTTTGTTCAAATCCAGATAGTCGACGCACATTCGTACTTTCCCGTCCGTCTTTGGTACAGGAACGACATTGGCTAGCCATTCGGGGTACGTGGAGACTGCGAGAAATCCTACTTGAAACTGTTTCATCACTTCGTCTTTGACTTTGAGTGTCCATTATGGCTTAAGTCTTCTTAATTTTTGCTTGATTGGCTTGCTCCCTGGTGCGATCGACAATTTATGAACAACAAGATCCGTGTCCAAACCGGGCATATCTTTGTAGGACCAGGCGAAGATATCTTGATAGTTATGCAATAGTTCAATCATTTCTTCTTTTTGCTGAGGGGTTAACAAGGCTCCGATTTTTACAACACGTGGGTCATCTTCAGTGCCGAGATTAATTGAGTCTGTATCCTCAATGTTTGGCTGAACACCTTTTTCATGTCGTTCTAACAGGTCATTGATTTCTTTAGGAGGGTATTCCACTTCGTCCTCAAACTCTTCCTCAATTCCCATGAGATCGAAGTCATACTCATCCTTTTCATATTCTGTTCTGTCCAAGGGTCCATTCGATTGAGACAAATCCATTAAATTCTGTGAAAACTCTTTTTTTGGTTTTTGGAATATATCTATTTTTTTGATATTTTGAAAGTTTTTTTATTTTTTTGTTTTTTGTAGACATTTAGATTTTTGAAGAATTTTTAATTTTTTTGATTTTTGAGTGCTATTTTCCGGACATCTGAAATAAGAAGAACAATCATGCATTAGTAAAGATAGGGAGCCCTCAAAACAGTCTTTACCCGAGGACGAGGGCTCGTTATGATCCTCGGGCAAACTGATGTCGCCTAACGACGTTTTTTTTTTGGAGGCTATGGTAGCCTCAAGGGTTAGAGGGAACTATTCCCAATTGTTCAGAATTTCCCCTTCTCTGAGGGGACGGATGAGATGTGAGAGTGATTTGTTGGGTGATTTGGTTGGTGGTTCGGAGATAACCATGATCTCCGATTGATCTTTGTTGTTGTCAGGTTGGGGCACAGTCCCTCCCAAACTCGGTGGGATGACGACTGATGCCCAGTCAATACCGGTGGAAAAAGGTGATTCGTTCCCTTGGCTGGTAATGATTTCCACTTTGATGGATGTTGGAGCGGTCTCCGATAGACTTTCCTCGGAATCCCCATTGAATAAAACGTCAATGCCTTCTATGAAGGATGATTGGGACTCGACGATTGGGTCTTTGTGCATTGGTGCGATATTTACCTTTTTTGGCCTTTTTGCCCGTGGTGGTTCTGATAAGTTGTCGAGTCTGATATGGGACTTTGAGAAACTAACACTAATGTGAGGGACTCGGCCCGGGTTCCAGACATTCGATTCCCGATTTTGCTTTCTTGCTAGTCGAAGTTTTTTCTTCTTTTCTTTCATTTCTGCTATATCCTTCTTTGTGGGCCTGAACCCTAGACCAAAATAAGGAGTATATTTGCTTGCTTCGACTGGTGTAGCTCTTCCTCTTCCCCCGGGTCCTAACCCTTGTTTGGGCCGGTAACCTCCCCTTTTCATGATCCGACCAACCATAATGTTCGCTCTCGATAGCTTTGCCTTTACCTTCTCCTTTCCCTTCTCGATGTGGTTGACAGCCGCGAATTGGTACGAATGGTAGAGTGCCTTGTCCTTTGTCATTTCGATATCAATGAAAGGCACGTCTGGGGCTCTCCCAGCTGGAATAAGGTTCTCTGTCAATACTGATATCATCCTCTGCCCCATGATAAATTTGACTCTTTGGTGCAACGAGGAAGGCACAGCCCCGGCAGTATGGATCCATGGTCTACCCAATAGTAAGTTGAATGTAGTTGGTATCTCCATGACTTCGAACGTTACTTCGAACGTACATGGGCCTATTGTGATTGGTAGGTCTACTTCGCCCAGTGAGTCCCTTCTCGAACTATCGAAGCCTCGGACGACCTTGTTATTGGGTTTCACATGCGACCAATCGGCGTTCAGCTTTCGGAAGGTCTCAAGTGGACAAACATTAAGCGCTGAGCCGTTATCAATCAGCACCCTG